>NC_069500.1:209855291-210077791 GCF_027579735.1 Bombina bombina
AGATGGGAGTTTTGGCATTGGAATGTGAAGTATCGCTTTTAAGTCAAAAGGAGCTATTAGGCATGACTCCAAGTCGTACCAAGTAACTTGTTCTCTTTGGGTAATCCAATCAAGTGCAAACTTACCCACAGATACATAGTTATATAGTCTAATATTTGGGCACGCCAGGCCCCCGTGCTCTTTAGGAAGAGTTAATATCGAGAAAGCTATGCGTGGTTTCTTCCCGCGCCAGATAAAATTGTTAAAAATCCTCTGAATTCGAGCGCTATCTTTATTGTATAGTAAGAGTGGAAAATTCTGTAGAAAATAAAAAAGCTTGGGAAACATAATAGTTTTGATAAGCATGATTCTGGCCGAAATACTTAATAATAAATTGGACCAATTTTGTAGTTTATCTTGTATGTCAATAATACATTTAGAAATATTCATTTCATACCACGACCTAGGGTTATTGCTCAGGAATACTCCTAGGTAACGTATACATGTAGTTTCCTGAAAGGGATGAATCACTTCTACACTTGGTTTGTATATCCATAAAAGTTCTGATTTTTCGTTATTGATCCTGTAGCCAGAAAAGGATCCAAACAAACTAAATATCTTGAGAACTTGAGGTATAGCCTGCGTAGTATTACTAAGAAACAGGAGCAGATCGTCTGCAAAGAGCGAGAGTACGATTTTTTGGGTACCTATTCTAATTCCTTTTACTTCCTGTCGCAAATATATTGCCAGGGGCTCTAAGGATAGATTAAATAATAGAGGGGATAACGGGCAACCCTGCCGCGTCCCTCTCCCCAATGGAAATCTATTCGATGTTTCTCCATTGATAATAATTGCTGACAACGGGTTACTATAGAGCCTCTGTATAAACTTGTGGAAACAGCCCGACAGACCAAACCCTTCCAATGACCTGAAAAGGTGGTCCCATCCGATTGAGTCGAATGCCTTTTCGGCATCGACTGTTAAGATTGCTAAATCAGGTCTAGTATGGGATTTCTGAAATGTTTTATTTGCAAAAAAGTCTAATACCAGTTGTGCTTTCCGAATATTTTTGACAGGATTACGACCTCGCATAAACCCCATTTGATCAGGATGTATTATATAATCTAGACAACTTTTAAGCCTATTCGCGATAATAGCTGTCAGCAGTTTGTAATCCTGATTAAGGAGTGAGATAGGTCTGTAGGATGCTGGTGCTTCAGGGTCTTTTCCTTTTTTCAGGATCAGAACCACATGTGAAGCAGAAAATAGGGGAGACTGGACTTTGTTATTAATAAAATACTCATTAAATAGAGACTGGAGAAGAGGAAGAATTTGCTCGCGTAGGAGTTTATAATATTCGGCCGGGAGATCGTCCGGACCAGGGGCTTTGCCTGATTTTGAGTTATTTATCGCATCTGAAATCTCTTGGATCGTAATAGGTTCATTAAGTATTTGAATATCCTGAGATGAAGCCTGTGGTAACTTAATCTGTCCCCAAAAATAATCTTTGTTGGCTACATCTATTGATGTGGGGGAGTATACTTTTTGAAAGTAGTCTAGGAAGGCTTCTCTTATCTCTGAGCTCTTGATCAGTCTTTTACCTTGGTATTTAATAGCTGGAATATAGTTTTTTTGTTGTCTGGCCTTTACCATTCTAGCTAGTGTTTTAGCCGATATCCCTTGGCTACCTGCAAAAAAAGCTTTTTGCTTCAAGTCATCTACAGTCATTAATTGTTTAAAGAAGAGGTCTCGTTCCAATTTAGCCTTTTTGTATTTGTTCCAATTTCCTACAGAAGGGTTCCGAATATATTGAGCGTATTTATTCCTGAGCGTGTTAGCTAGCTGTTCCTCTCGCTGTTTTCTTTTGGCCTTCTCCCTGATCAAATATGCTTTTATTTCGCCCCTCATAACAGCCTTTGCCGTTTCCCAAAGAATTTCAGGCTTACTCAAATAGTTCTTATTGAAATCAAAGAACTCTTTCCACCTCTGTTGCAGCCACGTGGAAAATTTAATATTATGAGAAAGATATTGAGGGAAGAACAAGCGCGCGTTACTAGCCGGAAGTGATATTCTATTCTGGATTTCTAGTGAGATTATTGCGTGGTCAGATAATTTAATTTCTTTAATGTCCGATTTAATATCTGACCGCAACATTTGACTAGAGATTAGAAAGAAATCTATTCTCGAGAAGGATCTAAAGGATTTAGATTCGCATGTGTATTCCCTCTGATCTGGGTGTTGGATTCGCCAAATATCCTTTAGGGACAGCTTCTGGCAGAGTTTAGCAAGTAGCTTTGCTTCCCTAACCTTTTTGTCAGTGGATTTACTATTAAATCTATCTAAAGTGTGTGAGAATGTCATATTATAGTCACCAACCATAACTATATTCTCCCCAATAAAATTATGTAGCTTATTACCTAAAAGTTCCCAAAATCCTCTCTCTGTTTTGTTGGGTCCGTATAAGTTGCAGAATACATATGGGTTTTGATTAATCTGAATTTTAACGATTTGATATCTTCCTTCTAGGTCATTTTCTGCTGAAACTACCTGGTACTCTAGCTGTTTATTTAACAAGATGGCCAAACCTCTTTTCTTTTGGGTATAAGGTGTAAATAACACCTCACCAACCCATTTGCTTTTAAGTTTCAATACTTCTACCGGGGGGAGATGGGTCTCTTGAATAAAAGCTATATCGGGTTTATAGACCCCGAGGTGTTTTATCCTTAATTTCCGTTTGATTGGTGAGGAGATTCCCCCGATATTCCAAGATAACAACTTTAATTTATGCATCTTTATTACTTAGCTGGTAATGAAGTGAGGGGAAGGGGAAGATACGGGAAAAAAGGGAGAAGGGGAAGGGGGAGGAGAGGAAAAAAAAAAAAAAAAAAAAAAAAAAAAAAAAGGGACACCCCCTGGCTGCGGCGGAGTAACCTTCCCTCCAACCGCAGAACCTCGCCATAACAAAAACCTTATAACTTTATAGGATCCCACTGTCTGCACAAAAAGCTTGGATTTCCTCTGGTTTGGTAAACGCGAGTGTGGCACCATCCTTCTCCAGCAAGATCTTGGCTGGGTACACAAGCCTCGCCTTAATATTGGCTTTAATAAGTCTGGAGCAGTATGGTGCCATCACCTTCCGTTTAGCCTGTGTTTCCATTGAAAAGTCTTGAAACAAGAGAAGCCTTGTTTGGCCTAACATGATTCCATTGTTTTTACGATAAAGCCTGAGCAAATGAAACTTATCCTGAAAGTTTAAAAACTTTATAATTACAGGTCTGGGTTTTAGGGACCCATCTAGTTGTTTACGTAGTGCTCCTATTCTATGGGCCCTTTCCACTGGGATTACCAAATTCTCTATACAGCTACCAACTAACTGTGGGAGTGTCGAGGAGGCAAATTTCAAGAGGTCTGAAAATTCTACAGTTTCAGGTAGCCCAATAACTCTTAGGTTATTGCGGCGTGATCTATCTTCTAGATCTTCTAATCTTGCCTGTAGTATGTGCAAGGTTTTTTCTTGCGCGGTAGTAGTCTGTTCTATCGTGTGTATTTTGTCTTCAGCATCTGAAACTCTGGTTTCTAATTCTAAAAGTCTAGGTGCAATCTGTTTAACCTCTGTTGATAAATTAGAAATTTCTTGTTTCAGCCCTTCAAACTGCGGTGTAAAGAGTAGAGATATTTGATGTAGGAGTGCTGCTGTGTCAATGTTACTTATGTTGGAGTCATTATGGCCCTCCTGTTCCGTGGATTTAGCCTTTTTGTCTTTCTGCCTAGGTGGCATCGCTGGAGAATTGGGTTTAGATTGTGACATATATTTGTCCATGAGAAAGTAGGGCAGAAAAATCTCTGTCCCAATAGTGAGGTGCACGTGATTGGTGGCGAAAAAAAGGAAAAGAAAAGGACTAGATACTAACGCCCTGATGGGCCAAAAAAAAAGTGAGAGGTAGTGGGTGTGTGAAGTGAGGGATTAATAGTGAAAGAAAAAAAAAAAATAAACCAATCAGAAAATAGCCGACTGGACAGTGATCTGTTAGTGTGAGTGAGAGTTTAAGGGGGTGTTGTACACAATATCACCTAAGAGTTATTATATCTATATTCTAGGCTAATAAACTCAACAAGCAATTACTTTGCACAACTGGTTAAATTAAGAGGTGTGGGAATTTGTTTTTCCTAGAATTGTACCCCTAGACAGTTATTGCTTTAAGATATAACCAATTACCCAGCTTAATTCACAAATTCAGCAACTGCATACTCTTGCACACAATAGGTCCAGGAGTCTAATAACCAGCTTTCTATAACTTAGGTAATCCTGGAGAAGAGCCTTAAGATACAGCCAATAGCTACCCTGCCCCTTTTCCTCCCTGCTCCTAGCTGAGGAGGTTACGCAAACTATACACCTTCGGTTGAGAGAGCAATCAAACAGGTAAACAACGAAACTTGAAAGGAAATACAAGTCAATATACTTCTATGCAATACATAAAAAAAAAAAAAAAAGAAGGAAGAAGAAAAAAAAGAGAAAAAAAAGAAAAAAAAAGAAGAAGAATTTTTTTTCCAACACAGAAGTTTACCCTATTGTAATCAGACCCTCACAATGACTATTCCCTGGTTTGATAGAGGTTGCAGATACGGGAGATATTTTTGGATTTTTAAGAATAGGAAAAAGAGTGAGAGCGAGCAAGCAAATGACACAGGCCAACCAGAAGAAGCAAGAGAGAAAGAAAAAAAGAAGAAGGAGAAAAGACAATTGAAACCAACAAAGTTAGGGTGTCCCAATCACATTTGTAGTTTCATTGCTATAATGTTAGCTAACAGAAAAAGATAACGAAAAAAAGAGGAAGAAAGAAAAATGCAAAAGGAGAGAACGAGAGAGAAAAAAAAACAAAAAATAAGGGAACAAGAGACACAGATTAAATAATCAGCCAAGTCCCCCCGTGTCCCTTAGGGCCAAAAAACTGTCTCAGTCAATTGTAGGGTTTCCTTTGTATATCAGAGTCTGTGTTCCTTATATAGATTAGAGTCCAACAGAAGCCACCGATATATAACAGTTCTTTAATAGTGGCTTTCACATTCTCTTTATCTCTTGTGAGCCTCCAAAACCAAAATGCCCGACTGACACTTCCAGGTATGGGATAATCTTTACAGCTAAATTTTTCTGGCTGGTGCCTTGGCGCTACTGTGGAAACAGAGTGGGCTGTGTAGGGCTTATGATAGGCCTGCCTGACTGAAAAAGGATCCTTCTTGTCCTGAACGGGCTAATTGCCCACTTGCAGTATGTCCAGAGGCCCTATAGCTTCCGCCAGTCTTTTAAGGGGTGCTTTGCACACTGTATAGCCCAGAAACAGCAGGAGGGTTTTTAAATGTAATTATACACAGTGGTGGAGTGGTGAAGAGAACTTGTAGCCCAGCAGATCTCAGTTCTATCTTTGTAGTTAGGATCTCAATGAGCAAGTCAGAGAGCTCTTTAGTACGTTAGGATACAGCCCAGTCTGAAGGATTATTGTGTTAGTAGTAAGGCCACATGCAAAGCTTGTTAAATGCAGGCAGGCAGCGTGTTAAATGCGATTGCTGACACAGTCCCCACACTTCCATTAACCCTCTTGCAGCCTGTCAGCCCACTTATATCAGCAGAAAATAGCGCTTAAGCACATATAGTAATAATAATAAAGTTACTCACATATCTGCAGGAGTATCTCGCCTATACCTTAGGATTGAAGCGAGGGCCGGACCTGATAGCTGTGGGGATTGGCGCTGTTTGCCGTTTCTCCTCTTGTGCTACCGCCTTCCCCAGCCACTCCAGCTTTCTGGCCGCCGGGAGACAACGTCTGGCTTCCTCCCCTCTCTTCCGTTATTATGTAGCTCTATGTTAGGAGGACCCGGCTACATTCCGTAAGCAGCTGCCTTTATGCTCCTGTGTATATTGAAGCTGCTACTTCTTCCTCTGGTGTACCACCCGTTCATAAGCAAAGCAGCTGGGTCCGCAGGTTGCCTTGACTTTCCGTGGGGCCGGTAACAGAGAGTTGCCAGTATTACCCTCTTGCAGCTTACCGCGTCTACCACTTCAGCGCCTGCTTGAAAAAACAGTGGAAATTTTTGGACACCTTCGCTGAGCCCTAGCCGACAGGGCCGGCGGCGTCTGTATGGGGCTTCCTAGCGCTGTCTAGGCCTTCCAGGCCCCTAGTCGAATAGGGCCAAGGAAGCTGTGCGCTGTGGGATGTGTGGAAGTTAGCTCTTTCCCTCAGAGCATCGTGCTAGCGTGCCTCTGCTAGCTCCGCCCCCCACCGGAAGCCGTCCGAACTAACACCCTCTAGTGGTGAAAAACTGTTAAAATGCATTCTGAAAAGAGGTGGCCTTCAAGGTCTAAGAAATTAGCATATGAACCTCCTAGGTTAAGCTTTCAACTAAGAATACCAAGAAAACAAAGCAAAATTGGTGATAAAAGTAAATTGGAAAATTGTTTAAAATTACATGCCCTATCTGAATCATGAAAGTTTATTTTGGACTAGACTGTCTCTTTAAAGCTCAACTATTTGTCTCAGGAGATTTATCTTTGTAGTTAGATATGTTAATCTTTAGGTTACAATTGTTTTTTTTTTCTTTTCTTCACTTTTACAAACGATGATCATCATATTGTGGGAATAGTATTCACAATGTATTGCTAAATACCTTAATAAAAAAACGTTGATTTAATAAAACCTAACACTAACCCCCGACGATCCACTTACAGTTTCTGAAGTCTGGACATCCATCCTCATCCATTGGGTGTTTTTTTTTTTTAGATTAGGGTTTGGACTTTTCTTAAAAGAGCTGAATGCCCTTTTCATGGCAGGAAAAAGAGCTGAATGCCCTTTTAAGGGCAATGTCCATACAAATGCCCTTTTTCAGGACAATCAGTAGCTTAGGTTTTTTTTAGAGTTATTTTTTTTTATTTTGGGGGGTTGGTTGGGTGGTGGGTTTTACTGTTGGGGGGTCTTTGTATTTTTTTCAGGGAAAAGAGCTGATTTCTTTAGGGCAATGCCCTACAAAAGGCCCTTTTAAGGTCTATTGGTAGTTTATTGTAGGCCAGGGTTTTTAAATTTTGTTTTATTTTTTTATTTTTATAGGGCTATTAGTGTTTTGCAATGTGGGGGACTGGCGGTTTAGGGGTTAATAGGTTTATTTAGTGGCAGTGACGTGGGAGGCCAGAGGTTTAGGGGTTAATAACTTTATTTAGTGGTGGCGATGTCGGGGAGCGGCGGAATAGGGGTTAATAACTTTATTATAGTGTGGGCGATGTTGGGGTGCGGGGAAATAGGGGTTAATAACTTTATTATAGTGGAGGTGATATCGGGAGCGGCAGATAAGGGGTTAATAACATTATGTAGGTGTCGGCGATGTCAGGGGCAGCAGATTAGCGGTGTTTAGACGTGGGGTTTATGTTAGGGTGTTTATGTTGAAATATTTTTTATTGAGGGTTTCCACAATGGTACAAACAATATATCAAAAATAATAATAACAACAAAAGGACCTTGACTTGACATAGAAAACAAACCGGTGTTGTCCAATAATTTAAGGCAGTGGTTACCTCCTGAATTTTCCAAGTTAACAATGATATAAGTAATAGTAGAGGAAGGGATAGGACAAGGGAGGCCAAATATGTTAGGGTGTTTAAACGTAATTTTTTTTCCCCATAGACATCAATGGGCTTGCGTTACGGAGCTTTTCATTCTGCGATTGCAGGTGTTAGTTTTTTTTCTAATCTAATTGATGTCTATGGGGAAAGCGTGCATGAGCACGTCAAAGCAGCGCTTGTATTTTGTGCGGTATGGAGCTTAACGCCACCATATCGCACGCATAAGGTGGCTTTTCCAAAGCTCGTAATGGCAGCGCTATGGAGGGTGAAATAACGCAACTTTTGATGCGTTCGTTTCGCACCCTCTATAGCGAAAAACTTGTAATCCAGGTGACAGTTTGGGAACTCTGATAAATTGCCAATCCTATTTCTTTCCACATTTCATTTTATAAAAAACAATTACGTTTAGACTTTGTCTAAAAAAATGTGTGTCTGCTGTTGAACTGGCCATGTAATCCCATGGAACCACACTACCTTGGTGCATGGGCGTCCACAGAAATGTTTCCGGGGGGGGGGGGGGGCAAAAAAAAAAAAGATTTCCACACATTATATATATATATATATATATATATATATACACACACACATATATATATATATATACAATATATATATTAGAGTGACTGGCTTAGAAACTTATTTGAATACCATTTTGGAAATTAAATCTACCAGGACTTTTTTGGTTACAGCATTTTCTACCTAATACCGTGAAAGTATGTTTACATTAAAAAAATGAATGTTCCTGCAGGGAAAAATAGGCAATAATACAAGTATTACACTGCTTTACACTGTGTAGTAAATGTTAACTTTGAGATCAGGGCTGGACTGTGAACAAAAAGCAGCCCTTTATTCCGTTGAGTCCATAGAATTATATTTTTATATATATAGTTAGAGATACAATGTCCCAAGTGGATTCAGCACTCACTACTGTAAAGCAGTATCCGGGGTGCACTTTAAATAATAGTACACAAACACAGAAGAAAGGCACTCTCTGTCGTAATTGAGCAAAAATGTTACTATGTGAACGTTTTCGGGGTTGCCCCCGTCCTCAGACTTACATACAAGTGAAAATACAAGACAATTTATGTGCTTTACCTGGTTCCTGATGTACCTCAGGGCATGTAGCGTTCCCTATGCGCAACTGCGCATGCGCAAGAGTCCGTAGGGAGGCCCTAGAGGTTCAAAAGAGTCACCAAGTCAAAAGTTAAAAACAAAGTGAAGGTAAACGTAAAATTAAAACACAACAAACAATATACTACATATCATAATCCTGATCATAGCATACTAAAAAAATACAGAGTGCATGTAGTATCGTTATACTAGGGGCCGAGTAGTTACGGTGTATATGTTGAAATGAGGAATATCAATTGACCCATCACAGCAAGAGGTTTTACATAGTAAAACTTTTGCTTAATTACGACGGAGAGTGCCTTTCTTCTGTGATTGTATAGTTAGAGATGGATAGAGAGAGAATTCTATGGTCTCGACTGTGTATATTGTAACAGCTAAGGCGCATTAACACTCACACCAGCCTCATGTCCCTCATCATTTTTTTTGCACCTGTGACCCACACTAGACGCCAAACAACACTTATGTCTCCACTACCTATTTGGTACTAGCTGTAAGCCACAACATATCTTAAATAAGATTCATGGTTCTGCAGTTTCACAGTAGTAGTGACATTTTGACTAAAATAACCACATTTAACTACTTTTAGTTTGCATCAAATACAGCCACTGAGCCCTCAGCAAACTTTAATTGCAACAAGTAGTACTATTTTTATTTTATCAATAACCCTTAATTTGCATCCATAATAAATATGGTTATTACAATACAGCACAACTAAACATATTTTACTTTATTTCATTAGTATATTAGTATGTCACTAAAGAGATGGAACCTTGCACCAAATAGCAATAGCAATGTAATTTAACTCAGATAAGCTCAGCATTGGAAATCGGAAAGCAAAGACATATATAATTTATATTGTTATTTGGAGCATATTTCCATGTCATATAAGAGACATATTACAAGCAGCACATCTTTCCACATTTAATCTGGAAGTCTAGTTTGCAGATTAAAGTGAAGGTCCATTTTCGGTTTCTGTTAGCCTGCTACACTTTCATCTGTAGTACAGTAGCTAAGTTGCTATCTTTTTTTTAACATCATTAACGTTTTTATCATAAAATATAATTCAATAATTGTACCGTTTCCTATCAAACTCCTCCCAGAGCCGACTTCCTGGTTTTACATGTTTGACGTATACAGCGGTCCAACCAGCTGTATACGTAAGTGTGATGCGTGCTCCTGAGATAGCTTGGTCCTGCGCATGTTCAAATATCAGCCCAGCGCAGGCGCAAATTCCAGCTATACGTCAATAGTAACATAGTATTTAATTAATGATACATTAATTGAATACTATAAGAGCAGAGAGCTCAGCAGCATTTACATTATAAGATTGAAGAACAACGTTAAATTGATTGATGATAATTTAACCCAGTTTTGCTAACCCCACAGCAATACAGGAGCTATACTTACTTAGAAAGATCGGATGAGAAGTCAGATTTTGCAAGGCAGCGGTATTGAGCATGCATCTAGACACGCATCTAGAATCCATACGTAAATTTTGGATTAGCGCATGCGCATAACAATAAAGTGACGTTGCAGGAAAGGGGCCAAATGCCCGGTAGGGGGGAACTATGATTAGCGGAGAGTATTTTAAGTATATGTCAATCAATAATGATTGATGTCGGGTGGAGAAGCGGCGCAAAGGGAGAGAGACTTTCAACTTCTATTTTGTGAGTAGTATAATGTTGCTGAGAAAATGATGAATTAAACTATAATTAATTTCAAATGATTTTTCAGATGGCATGATCGATTATACTTAACTTAACCTTCACTTTAAGTAGTATAGTAAGTGGTCAACAAATGATAATAATGTCCACAGCACCTCTGTGTAAAATATCCACTTTATTTAGACCGAATAAAGGTCTAAATAAAGTGGGTATTTTACACAAAGATGCTGTGGACATTAGTATCATTTCCTGAATGTTATGGGGATAGCAGGGACCCCTGTCTGCATGTGTACCACAGATTAACTGTTGCGGTTCCAGATTATTTGATAGTAAGTGGTCACAGGCTAAAAACAAAAGGAAATCCCTCTGTAACCCCCCTTACCTTGATTTTAGCTTTGTACATGCTGCTGTCCCTTGACCCAAGCGCTCTACACTTTTTCCTGCCTTCCCACCTCCTCATTATCCCATGCTTAGTGCTGTCAATTTCAGCCAAAGGAAAAAAAAACTTAGGGGTAGTGAAGGGAAGGGCAGGGTGAAGAGAGCTTCATAAATTTACTAATATATTTAAAAGCTGAGTTGCTGTAATTGTTATGTCCAAAGCCCTGTTGGTTTCTATCACAGTGACAGAATTAAGGAGGATATGCAGTAAATGTAGAACAAGCAGTGCCGGTTATGCACTGATGACTTCCGTTACACTGGGGGAGGGAGACTGGCTTTTAAAATTTTAGCAAAGATCCTACACATAGGTTGATTGCTCTGCCTCACTATCAGACAGGGGTCTGCATGAGGGATCTGTAACAGAAAAAGCACAGACTTAGGGCTAGATTTATCATAGCTGAGGCGTACAGGGGCACGTATACGCGCCCCTGTACGCCTCAGTTTGCCTGTGGTGGGGCGAAATTACCCATAGGTAATCAACATTGCACACGAGTGCAATTTTGCGCTCACGTGCAATCTCGCCCCCTGCCCGCGCACAGCCAATCACACGTGGGCAGGAGCTGTCAATCTCCTTGGTCGGACTCGACCGAGGAGATTGAATTTCACTACCTTAGAGGTGGCGAAGAGCGTAGGGAAGCAGCGGTCTGGTGACCGCTGCTTGATAAATCACGGCGAGCAAGTTCTTGTGCCGTAGGGGCTTGATAAATCTAGCCCTAAGTCACATTTATTCTCAAGCATACCAGGAATTTTAGCTGCCGGATGTGACCGAGAAGATCTGCAGTAGGCTGCTGCTGCGATAGTAACCAGTATAATCTGGTTGCATATGGAAGGTAGTAGGAATAGGGCTTACTAAATCAAGCATGAATGATAGGTTTTACTGAGCGGCAGGCACCCTATACCTTTATATTTCCCTCATCTAACTCTGTATTAACATCTTTCTCAATATTGCAGTCCTCACCTCCTGTTTTTCAACCTCCTACCCTTCTAGATTGTAAGTTCCCATGGGAATAGGGCCCTCAATCCCTCCTGTATGTGTTTGTAAGTTTTGTCCTGTCTCTTACAAGTCTTGTATTGTTTTATTTAAATGAATTGTATCCATGGACAGCGCTGCGGAATATGTTGGCGCTTCATAAATAAAGTAAAATAATAATAATTATTATATTATTGTGCTGGGCTGTAGGACTGGAATGCTACTGCCTGTCTCAGCTGAGATTGAGACTCCACTATTTACACTGCTGGTACGATGATTGCGTCCACCCCTAAAAATGCTCCTGCATCAAACACTGAATTAGGTTTTACATAAATATGCATGGCTGCTGTAAGTGTCAAAATTCCAGGGGGGGGCATTTGCCCTCCCTTGCCCCTGCCTTGGTAATTAACTTAGCAATATCCCAGATCACGCTTACTCTCCCTTCTGACCTACTTGACTTTGACTGTCCACGAGAGCCAGTACTTCTAATCAGAAGGTCAGGAGATAGCACGGAATTAGATTTTCATTCACTTTCATTTTTTAATATTTAATGTTAAAAAAAGTAAACAAATACAATTGGCTATGTATCATTGTCCTCTTAGTGTTTGGCATGGACTGAACATGGCATTCCTGAGTCAGTAGCAGTTATGTGGAGGGTGCTATACACTCCCAATCATTGTTGTAGCACCTTCCAAAACCCAAAGGTTCAAACTTTCCTGAATCTGTAAGACAGTTCCTTCTTTACATTTCAAATGTTCTTAGTAGATAAATGAGAGGGGTAAAGGAGGATGAAGGTGAAATGAAAAAAAAAAAGGGAAATAGGAAGCAGAAGATGAATTTATACCACTTGCATTGTGGTCACATTTTTGCCATTTCAAATGTTATGATCTAGAACATCCCTTCCCTGGGTACATTCTGAAGGTTTCTCGTAAGTGGATTGCAAAACTATTTTCCTGTTCTTCAGTCCTAGGGAACTCTTCTTGCCATTAATTCCTTCGCTACCGGGAATTTCAGAGAAGAACTTGCTTAAAGACAGTGGAGGGACCAGCATGGGACTGAAACAAGCTAAGGGTTAATGCTGAAAGGAGTGAGATAGGAGAAGAGGCAGTGTGGGGTTAGTTGCAACAATGTTGCTAGTGTAGGGAGGAGCTCCCCTTCTTACCTTAAAAGTGTGCAACACTGATCACTGGCCCTCTTCTTCCTGGATCCTGAGCAGAGACGTTTTGCAGTACTTGCTGATTCAAAGCTTCTTCATGCAGCGTCCTAGAAGAACCAGACTCCCTCCTCAAAGATTCCATGCACTGACTTTTGCAAGACCTGGAAAGGAAAAGCAGATAAGTGACATGGATAATGGGGAGGATTTAGTTGATTTTGTTCCTGAAACACAACCTGATAGCTTAGTTGTTACAGCTCCTAGCCATTTACACACATCAATTACTACAGTAGCTGAAGTGCATGACTTTAGCTGCACCGGATCGGCCTATGCCACTGAGGCACTGGTCAGGGCCCCTAGCATAGAGGCCTTAGGTGCAGAAGGTGATGGGGCAGGGGTAGAGCAAGGAGAGCAGGTGTTGGCACAGAGGGTGGAATCGCCTGAGCTGTTTACTGACAGGCCAGGCGTGTCAACCCCATTACTTAAAAAACAGCCTAATAAGGGTAGAGGTGCTGCAGCGAGTCATTCCCCTTCCCCACGTATATTTAGGGAACCGACCGCCTCTAACGATGTTGGCCCCCATGTTGGCCCCCATGTTCAGTCCACCTCTACAGCTGCTAATGTTAATTCTCAGCAAGGCCTAGTAGTAGGCCCCAATATGGCGGCGGTGGGTGTGGGCTCCAGCATGGTGGCTGTTCAACATACCCCTATGACACACAATATGGCGGCTGTTGGTGGAAACACCAATATGGCGGCGGTTGCGGGGGGGCCTTCTTGGGCTCTGCCGGGTAACTTACCTGACTCTTCTGTCTCCTCCCTCTTTGCGGCGCTTCCCCTGTCGGCTGCGTCGGCGATGGCGTCCTTACTCGCGTCCCTTGCGTCGGCTATGTCTCCTCCTGTAGCTCCCATCCATGCGGCTGCTCCATCGGCGAATCCGGAAGTGGGCGTGATAAGCCCCGCCCCTTCCGGTGACGTCATTTCCGCCCATACACGGCCAGACACACGCGGAGATGGCGGCAATCGACCGGGTCCTCTCATTTACACCGGAGGTGAGTACCATGAGAGGACACCGGTAGGGGAACGATTGCCAGTCTCCATGAGGGGCAGCACAAGGAGGAAAAATGTGCAGAGAAGGGTTAATTTTGCTGCTGCGTCACGTGGGAGCGGGGCCATAAGAGGTTTCTCAGGGCAAAGGCGTGGTGCCACAACTAACATAGTGAGGGGAATGAGAGGATCCAGCTCCAATATGAGAAACAGAGGTTTGGTTAGGGATAGCCGTGTGACACATACCCAGTTATATAAGGGTACAGACCAAGTTTATCCCCGCGACAGGGGCGAGGCTCACAGCAGCGATGCTGCGCTTCAAGGCTTAACTGACAATGCGATGAGGGGAAACACTATTAACCCAGTGCATGCCACAGGTGTGCGTGATTTGCATGCAAGTAGTAGGGCAGTTCAAGTGGGAGTGAATGCGCAGGTTGAGAATGAAAGATCTGCTGCTACAGTTAACACTTTCATTGCCAGTGTGAATGCTCATGATAATGTGAATGCCTTTACGAATGCTCATGATACTGTGAATGCCTTAACTAGCAATGATGCGCTTCAAGGGTTAACTAACAATGCTATGAGGGGAAACACTATTAACCCAGTGCATGCCACAGGTGTGCGTGATTTCCATGCAAGTGGTAGGGCAGTTCAAGCGGAAGTAAATGCGCAGGTTGTAAATGAAAGATCTTCTGCCCCAGTTAACACTTTCATTGCCAGTGTGAATGCTCATGACAATGTGAATGTCTTAGCTAGTGTGCCTAGGGCTAATGTGACGACTGGGCTGAGTGGGAACAGGCCTAATTTGTGTGGTGTTCAAGGGGGCACTGTATTGGGTAATGAGTCTCTGGGGATTGAAACTGTTAATCCTTCCAATGCTGGTGTTCGTTGTGCTCGCCAAATTTTGTCTATTTTGCAGGGTACAGCTCAAACGGAGCCTGTTTTGCCTTCAACATCTGGTACAGCTAGTATTTCCCAAGCAGCTAATTCAGCGGGTTCACAGCATGATCTCGCACCACCTGCACCTGCTCAGCAGCCAGCAGTTCCCGACACAAGGAGAGAAGCCCAGCCGGTTGCGACAGCTCAAGCAGCGGCATCCTCTGCAGAGGGTAAGACCGGGGCCTTTGTACATGACCGACCTGACATAGATGACTTATCACTTACTGAGTCAGGATCTGACAGTGACACTTCATTGGGGCTGCACACTAAGGGCCAAAAACGTATGTTCTCAATGGTAAAAAAGATGTGGCAGGAATTTCAAGGGGGTACTTTTAGGAAATCAGGTCAGCAGCAGCAGCAGCAACTAGCTTTGACAGAGCATCCCCATGACACATCAGCACAGTTCATTGAGCGCCCTTTACCTACCCCTAGTTCAGAGCGCAAAGTCGCGTTACACGGTGACTCTTTGCCCTCTTATACCCCTTCTTTGCATGGACATTTAAAACCTAAGACGGTTAAAAAAAAAAATCCAGCAAGGGAGATACGTTAATGTTTTTGAGCTTTCAGCAGAAGCTTATAGACAAAAAGAGAAGAGTATGGATGGCACTGGTCCTAAACGGTTCAAGCGCCCGGAAACTTTTGATGAATGGCTCATTTGTTTCAGGGTATACTCTTCCTGCTATTTAGAAAAGTACCCCAGCCAGTGTCATGCTATCTTGAAATACACTGATAACATACACTGGATTCAGAGGAGGTATGGAGATTCTGCATGGAGGGACTATGACTCTGAGTTTAGGCAAAGATGGCAGGGAATCCGGTGCTTACATTTGACACCACCGATACCCACCTTTGGCAACGCCTAGGCTCTCATCCTCCCTCCTCCTCAACCACGGGGGTCGTGAACCAGTCCTTTCGTTCACCGAAAGGTAAGCGAAAGGGTGGTGCCTGTTGGGCGTACCAGGATGGGAAGTGTGATAAAGGTAGCTCCTGCAACTTTCGCCACACATGTAAGTTCTGCGGGGGTTCTCACCCCGGCAGCGAATGTTCCAAAAGAAAAGATTTCCAAGCTAATAGGGCCACCAACAGATTCACGACTGTTTCAAAGGGCCCCAACCCCGGTGAGGGTTCACGCCCTTGAGCCCTGGCTGCGAATGTACCCAGACCGCCACGCCGCCATATTGTTACGTGACGGTTTTTTGTACGGGTTTCATATCCCTTTAATGCGAAGCCCACAAGGGGCTCCTTGTGCTAGAAACTTAAAATCAGCTTATCAGTTTCCGCACGTTGTTAGATCGAAATTGAATAAAGAAATTCAGTTGGGAAGGATAATAGGCCCATTTCCTTCCACCCCCCTTCAAGGTTTGGTGATTTCCCCTCTAGGGGTTGTGCCAAAGAAGGAGGCAGGTAAATTTCGGCTAATTCAACATCTATCTCACCCCAGGGGCACTTCTGTCAATGACGCCATTGACCCAGATATGAGCTCAGTGAAGTATCAATCGTTTGACAGCGCCCTACAGCTGGTTCGGTCGGCAGGGAGAGGGGCCCTACTGGCAAAACTTGATATTGAGGCCGCCTTCCGTTTGCTGCCGCTGAACCCAGCAGCCTTCCCTCTCATGGGAATTAAATTTGAGGGTGGCTACTATGTAGACCGTTGCCTTCCGATGGGCTGTGCCCTTTCCTGCGCCCTTTTTGAGACATTTAGTACGTTTCTACATTGGGCAGTCAGCCAGCGGGTGGGTGGAAATTTCATAGCTCATTACCTAGATGACTTTCTCCTGGTAGGTAGAAAGGATTTGCGGGATTGCCAGTTGCTGATGCAGTCCATGAGAGATCTCATGTCACAATTTGGGGTTCCTCTCGCGGAAGACAAGTCTGAGGGTCCATGCACTTGCCTCACATTCCTAGGTATCCAAATTGACACTGAAAAGCAGCTGTGTAGGTTACCTCCTGAAAAGGTTCAAGCCATGTTACTTACGGTGCAATCGACTTTAACCAGTCGTGATGTTTCACCTCGCCAACTCCAATCCTTGCTGGGCCTCCTTAATTTTGCAGGCAGAGTAATCCCTATGGGGAGGGTTTTTAACAGAAGGTTGGAAAGTAAGTTAAAAGGGTCTCCCGCACCGTCGAAAAGAATTAGAGTCACTGAAGGCATGAAAGCTGATTTGCAAGTCTGGGAAGACTTCTTAAGGAATTTTAATGGCATCTGTCTTTGGCGCTCTTCCCCTACTTCTAGCCAATCGTTGCATTTGTTTACAGACGCAGCGGGGTCTAAAGGATATGGGGCCTATTTTCAGGGGCAATGGTCCGCAGGCCCCTGGCCTTCAGACTGGAATGCAAAGGGTCTGACGCGAAACCTTACATTGTTAGAACTGTTCCCGATAGTGCTAGCAGTTGAATTATGGGGAACATGCTTTGAAAATCAAGCGGTCATTTTCTGGACGGACAACCTTAGTGTTGTCCACGCAGTCAATAACCTATCAGCAACTTCGGCTGCGGTAGTCTGTTTGCTCAGACGCTTGGTGTTGCGTTGTTTAGAGCTTAATATTCAATTCAAGCTCAGCATGTCCCCGGTGTTAATAATGTGCTTGCGGATGCTCTATCGAGATTCGATTGGGCGACTTTTAGACGTCTTGCTCCTAATGCTGCTCCAGAAGGTTTACCCTGTCCCGGTTTTCTTTGGCAGCTTCTAAGTCATGGATATCCCTGCTCCCTTTAGTACGGGCTTCACTAGCCCCGTCTACTTGGCGCTCTTACACGAGCTTGTGGGACGAATGGGAAAGATTCTGCCATCATCAAGATTTGGAAGCTGTGGAGGCATCTCAAGCTACATTGTGTGTTGGCTGGTGAGTCTCAGGCAGGCTGGGGTTCGGCATGGAGGTATTCACTCGCGGCTTGCAGCATTGTCATTTTTCTTTCGCACCATGGGCATGCCTGACCCAACTAGCGCTTTCTTTGTGCGGCAGGTAGTTAAAGGGTGGGGAAGATCGCAGCCCCAGCATAAAGACCCTAGGGAGCCCATTACCCTCGCTCGGCTTGAGCGGCTGGTGGAGGCGTTAGGGCAGGTTTGCGCTACGCCATACGAGTTTTCCCTGTTTCGTGCAGCCTTTGTCCTGGCTTATTCTGCAGCCCTTAGGGTTGGTGAATTAGTATCCCCCTCTAAGACACAACTTGACAGGGGCCTGTTGGCCGAACATTTACGGTTTGCAACAGATTCCCTGTTGCTATATCTACCACGGTCAAAGACAGATCAGCAGGAAAAAGGGGTGTGGATTTCTATGCCCAAAACATCGGGATCGTGCTGCCCGGTATTAGCTCTTTCACACTTTTGGGAAGTGAGACCAGGCAACCCGGGGTCCCTGTTAATACATGCTGATGGTTGTGCGTTGTCCATTTACCAGTTTCGCAAAGTTTTAGCAAAGGCAGTGGCAGCTGCCGGTTTAGACGGAACCAGGATTGCCTCCCATTCTTTCCGTATAGGGGCTGCGACTAACGCTGCGTTGACAGGTTCCTCAGCAGATGCTATTCAACATGTGGGTAGATGGCGGTCCAACAGATATCGCGGTTATGTTCGGCCAGTTGTTTAATGTTTCCCTTCAATTTCTGTGTTGTTTACACTGTTTGTCGTTGCAGGAACCGCACAGGGAGCCAGGAGAGTGTGGATTGTTGGGCACTCGTATGTCCATTGGGCATGCATCCGCTGTTTATCCCTCCCCGGGGGTCAGTCACTGGGTTTCCCTGCAAATAAAGCATCGATTAGATGGTTAGGGGAGAGGGGCATGTGTTGGCCTAGGTTAGCCCCCCTTATTTCCGAGGCCCTAGTTCGCTGGGGTAAGCCCCACATATTGATTATTCACCTGGGCGGTAACGATGTGGGCGCCATTCCAGTGTTGGAATTGACAAAGATCATGCAGGCCGGGATTGCATGGATTAAGATCAGAATCCCGAACGTTGTAATCGGGTGGTCTAATATTATTCCCAGACTGGAATGGAGGCACATGGTCAGTCATAGCGCAGCCTATCGAGTTAGGAAAAAGATCAATGCCTCGATTGGTAGGACCGTCACGGGAGTGGGAGGTTTCGTGGTTAAACACGACTCCATCACGTCCGACAAGCAGCATTTCTATAGAAGGGATAGGGTTCACCTGCAGAATGTAGCCCTAGATATCTTTATTGAGGATATTAAAAATTCTATAGGAACCCGCCTGTAAGCAGGTTGGGGTTGTTAGGTGGCGGCAAGGTTAGCATTATGTTATGCTATCTTGTGGCGGGAGGTAGCGGCCCTGTTGCGTAGGGAATGGCGAAAAGGGGTGAGCGATGACCAGTCTAAAAGTGGGAGGGGCGGATGTCCCCAAGTGCACGTGGGGTGCCCCTCCTTCCCCTTGCGGGTGGGTCACAAGAGCTCGACACCCCTCAGTAGCGTTTCCTTGAGCAGAGAGCCTCTCTGCTGCAGATTCCGTTTTGGGCCGCTTACCTCTTGCAGTGCTGGGTTATGTTTTAGGATAAGCGCTTGCCGCCATCTTGCCTGTTGTGCAGTTTTTTCTGATGCGTTCAGTTTAATAAATATTTTGCCCTGTGACGGTCAAATAGTTTACCCATAACCAGTTTCTGTGTCGTTATTTATTAGGTTAAGTTAAATAAAGTGTTAAGTTATATTTGTGTTAAGTTATGTAAGCCTCTCTGCTGGTAACAACTGATAGGCATTTAATCCCTTAAGACAGTGGAGGGACCAGCATGGGACTGAAACAAGCTAAGGGTTAATGCTGAAAGGAGTGAGATAGGAGAAGAGGCAGTGTGGGGTTAGTTGCAACAATGTTGCTAGTGTAGGGAGGAGCTCCCCTTCTTACCTTAAAAGTGTGCAACACTGATCACTGGCCCTCTTCTTCCTGGATCCTGAGCAGAGACGTTTTCCCGCCCTCCCTCCCTTTTTGGCAAGATGGCTACTCTAGCTAGTTAATTTACGGGACCTGGGCATGCCTAGTCAGGCTAGCCTTTGAAGTCCATAGCAGGATAGTTCCAGCTTTCCTCTCTGGATTTCTCAGTTCGAGCGGCTGGGATACAGAGACCTTCTCTGACACCCTCACGGCGGGAGGTAGCGGCCCTGTTGCGTAGGGAATGGCGAAAAGGGGTGAGCGATGACCAGTCTAAAAGTGGGAGGGGCGGATGTCCCCAAGTGCACGTGGGGTGCCCCTCCTTCCCCTTGCGGGTGGGTCACAAGAGCTCGACACCCCTCAGTAGCGTTTCCTTGAGCAGAGAGCCTCTCTGCTGCAGATTCCGTTTTGGGCCGCTTACCTCTTGCAGTGCTGGGTTATGTTTTAGGATAAGCGCTTGCCGCCATCTTGCCTGTTGTGCAGTTTTTTCTGATGCGTTCAGTTTAATAAATATTTTGCCCTGTGACGGTCAAATAGTTTACCCATAACCAGTTTCTGTGTCGTTATTTATTAGGTTAAGTTAAATAAAGTGTTAAGTTATATTTGTGTTAAGTTATGTAAGCCTCTCTGCTGGTAACAACTGATAGGCATTTAATCCCTTAAAGGAATTTTAGCATTTTTGCTATCACTCTATTTAAACAGAAATAAAGCCTTCTTTTTTTTATTTACCTGTCAAATCTATGCATTTTTTTTAAGTAGATAACCCAAGGTATTGATCCAACTGAATTTTGGTATATTTCATGTCAACATTTCACAGCGAATGCGATCATATAAAAAAAATCGTTAACGTTTTCACAACTTTTGGGTTTCCCACTGAAATGATTTAAATACCGCTTTTGCAATCATGACACAATTGGCTGTAAAAGCTTTTCTGGGATCCCCTTTGTTCAGAAAAAGCAGACATACATGTTTTCGCCATTTTTTAATTAGAATGCCGCTAATTGCAGCTGCACATCACACTTCTATTATTCTTGGCAGTAAATGGGAAAATCGGGTAGCTTGTAAGGTTAATTTTAGCTGTAGTGTGGAGATTACCCTCCCTGATCTCTACATGATCCCTCCCACACAGCTCTCTTCCCTCCCTCACTCCCCACTGGTGACCACCATCTAACTTACTGGTACAGTATGCCAATTTGCAGTTTAGATTTGTTTTTGTTTTTTATTATTATTTATATATATATTTTCCATCAATGTAGTGATCCTCAAACCTTCCACCTCCCTGATCCCTCCAAATAGTTTTTTAACCCTCCCCCTCCCAATAATGGTGGCCATCTTTGGTACTGGCAGCTGTCTTCCAGTACCTAATATATACATATATATATTTTTTCTGTAGTGGAGTGGTTTCTACAGCTCCCCCCTCCAGGGATGGGTCCTGTCACGTTCTGCTGTTCCTTTAATTACTGAAATCCAACTTCCTGTTTCTCTCTATAAAGGGAACTCCTCTTCCTTGCTTCCCTGCTTGATTATTATAGTGTATAGGGATAGTTAGTTAATAACTTGTATCTCTTTATATCCTGGATTATAACTTTTCCAAAACCTTTTCTTCATCACATAATTTGAAATCATCAAATCATCTCAAAGCATCTAACTATATTTGGGACATTAACTTTTTCACCTAACATCCAAATTCAGCTTTAAACAAAATCTACCTACTGCTCAGAGCGTGTTCCGTGTGCCTGTCAGAATCACACAGCATCGTGACGTCACACGCCAACCGCAGCGCGGTTCCTTCTCATCTCCTCCATCGAGTGTCGGAAAATCTGATAGTCTGTCTCATACTAACATCGCGGACAGGGTAAACCAAGCTGGAACAACTCTCCCTGAATCTCCACAGTGGAACTTTATCCATTTAACAATACCGGTGGTGACTAACACAGATTCAGTCTGTCAATCTCTACAGTGGAATCAACCGCAAGTATAACTAATTAGTAACAATTGTAACAACAGTCAAATGCTCATATAAACTGTGTCCATATTTTCCGATACTGTTGCTGTTTACACTTTGAATTATCACAGATTCTGAATAAGAGTTTTCATTTCAATACTACCGAGGTTGTTAAAGCTGAACTACTGTAAATCAATATTCACAACTTTACTCATTGTGATTTTGTGACTCAAAACGAACTTTACTCAATCCTTCCAATATCTGCTATTTGGGTTTAACTTCCTCACAAAGTTATATGTGAATGAAGTAGTAACAAATAGCTACAAACAATCATTATACATTTTTACTTCACTTTTCATAGAATTGGTTGGTGAAACGTTACAGAATAATCAAGCCATTTAAAAACACTTATATCTATAAACATGGACCCAGTAGCCATGAGTAATGAAATAACCACAATTAATCAAAAGAGGGACTTATCAAGTTGAGCATCTCTATAGACAGAAGATATAGATAACGAAGACATGAAAAATTCCAACCTGAATCTAACCCTAGAAAACATTACTCAACAACTCATGAAAAACCCGCTACAACAGTAGTACCTATGGAAATCGGAACCATAAGAGGTCCACTATCGATAGAAGAAAAATTAAGAAGAAAACAGGCAAATCTATGCATGTACTGTGGTAACAGAGAACATGATGTTACTACTTGTCCTCTATTAAACAGACCTAGAAAGAGTAAGATAAAATCATTACTTATCTCTGATACTCATGAATCACGTACTCATCTAACTCTAACTCTATCATTACAGTGGGACCAGTTACAGATCCAGGAACAAGCCACAATTGATTCCGGAGCTTATGGCAATTTCATTGATCAATCAATTGTAACAAAAAATAAAATACCCTGTGTGAAGAAAGCAATCCCTGTATTTGTGAGAGTTATTGATGGGTGTCAATATCTCAAAGGACCCATCACACACCACACTGTTCCAATACTCACTTTAACCAACACAGGTCATAAAGAATTCATCACTTTTGATATAATACCTAGTTCTTTACACCCAATTATACTCGGTTTCCCATGGTTACAGAAACATAACCCAGTTATTAATTGGCATAATTGCACACTCACCTTTGATTCCACATTCTGTTCACAAACATGTTTTCCATATGTTTCAATAAATCATTTAGATCCATTGTTACCAAAACAATACAGTGATTTTTCTGATGTCTTCAATCTCAAAAGTGCAGAAAACCTTCCACCTCATCGATCCTTCGATTGCCCTATTGATCTCATGGAAGACGCTATACTGCCAACCAACCGCATTTTTCCTTTATCACAAAAGGAACTACAACATCTTCGTGAATACCTCGATGAAAATCTCAGAAAAGGTTTTATTTCACCATCATCATCTCCAATTGCTTCTGCCATCTTCTTCGTTACCAACAAAGACGGAACCCTACGCCCCATTATCGATTACAGAGCATTAAATGCAATAACCATAAAAAATCGCTATCCACTTCCTTTAATACCTGAATTGTTAGAACGTTTAGCTGGGGCCACCATTTTCACTAAACTGGACCTGAAAGGAGCTTACAATCTCATCAGAATGAGACCTGGAGATGAGTGGAAAACAGCATTTAAAACCCGTTACGGATTATATCAGTATAATGTTATGCCTTTTGGCCTCACTAACGCTCCCGCCACCTTTCAATTTTTCATTAATGAGATATTTAAAGATCTTATGGATATATGTGTAATAGTATATCTCGACGACATCCTCATCTACTCGAAAAATTTGTTGGAACATCAAAAACATGTGAGATGGGTGTTATCTACTTTGCGGGAACATCATCTTTACGCAAAGATGGAGAAATGTTATTTTCATCAAAAAACTATCAAATTCCTTGGTTATATTATTTCACCAACTGGAATCCAAATGGATCCAGAAAAGATCACTTCTATACTCAACTGGCCTACTCCAACAAATGTAAAATCCTTACAGAGATTCCTCGGATTTTCAAATTTTTACAGAAAGTTTATTGACCACTACTCCACCATAGTACAACCACTTACTCGTCTAACTGGGAAAAGCAAGTTTAAATGGGATTCAGAAGCAGAAAACGCCTTCCAAACATTAAAGAAGAAATTTACTTCTGCTCCATTTTTACAACTACCTAATCCATCCCTTCCATACACTCTAGAGGTAGATGCATCCAATACCGGGATTGGTGCTGTCTTGTCTCAAATCAATCAAGAATCCAAAGAAGAACGTCCTATTGCTTATTATTCACGTTTGTTAACCCCAGCAGAGAAGAACTACTCAATAGGGGACAAAGAGTTGTTAGCTGTTAAGGCAGCACTTGAACAATGGAGACATCTGCTAGAAGGTTGTTCAACCCCTTTTACAATATTTACTGATCACAAGAATCTCCAATATTTGAAGAAAAGTAAAACATTGACTTCTAGGCAGGTACGTTGGGCCTTATTTCTCGACAGGTTTAATTTTGTGTTAACCTATAGACCAGGAAATACCAATGTTAGAGCTGATGCTCTCTCAAGAACTACAGAACCCTCTACCGAAAATATGGAAAAAGTGTTTATCATACCTCCTACTAAGCTTATTTGTACCTTAACTACACTTCAATCTGATATTTTAGTGGCTCTACAGTCGGATTCATCAATACCCAACCATTGTATAAAGGATGCCACAACGGGGTTATACACATATCAAAATTTAACATACATTCCACCAGCTATACGGAATCAAATCATACAAAATCATCATGATTCTCCTATGGCCGGCCATCCGGGCATAACACGTACGACAGAACTTATCAAAAGACAATTTTGGTGGCCATCTATGAAAAAAGATATACATCATTACATAAATTCCTGTCTCACTTGTGCTACCAAGAAAAAACTACATACTAAACCTAGTGGTCTATTAACCCCATTACCAGTTCCCATGAAACCTTGGAGCATCATAGGTATGGACTTCATTGTAGATCTACCTACATCCAATGGATATACTGCCATCTTAGTAGTTATAGACCATCTGACTAAATTGGCACATTTTGTACCTTTAAAACAAGTTCCAAATGCAACAACAACTGCAAAAATCTTTTTATCACATATCGTGAAATTACATGGTCTCCCCTCCTCTATAGTAACGGATAGGGGAACACAATTTACTTCCCGATTCTGGCGGAATTTATGTCACCAACTCAAAATATCAAACAGGTTTTCCACAGCCTACCATCCCCAGTCAAATGGACTAACAGAACGTCTAAATCAGACTCTAGAGCAATATCTCAGATGTTATATTAGTAACTCACAAGATGATTGGTCCGAATGGCTTCCACTGGCTGAGTTCGCTTATAATAATTCTGTGAATGATTCTATTAAAAAATCTCCATTCTATGCAACCTTTGGATACCACCCTGTCAGTTTCCCAAATCCCACCACTTCCTCCAACTCTCCTACTGCTCAAGATTATTCTATGACACTCAAGAATACTCTTGATACTCTTCGGGATCAATTGTCTAATGCTAAAGCAACTCAGAAAAAATATTTTGATGCTAAACACTCTACACCTCCTGTTTATGAAGAAGGGGATTTGGTATGGTTGTCTACGAAGAACATTAAAATGTCAGTACCCTGTAAGAAATTGGCCTCTCAGTATTTGGGACCCTTTCCCATCTCCAAAGTCATCAATGATAATGCAGTTCGTCTCCAGTTGCCAGAAGACCTACATATTCATCCTTCTTTTCACGTCTCATTACTAAAACCGTACAGAGGCGATCCGGACATTCAGTTGCCATCTCCTACTGAGTCACTCTCTTTAGTGGATGATCAACAAGAATATGAAGTGGGCAAACTTCTAGATTCCCGTATTCGCAATCGTAAGCTTGAATATCTAGTGCATTGGAGAGGTTATGATACCTCTGAAGACTCATGGGTTCCAGCGCATGATTTACATGCCCCACGTTTAGTGGCCTCTTTTCATGACAAGTACCCGTTAAAACAGGGTCCTGGTCCTGCTTCAAGGGGATCTTGAGAAGGGGGATCTGTCACGTTCTGCTGTTCCTTTAATTACTGAAATCCAACTTCCTGTTTCTCTCTATAAAGGGAACTCCTCTTCCTTGCTTCCCTGCTTGATTATTATAGTGTATAGGGATAGTTAGTTAATAACTTGTATCTCTTTATATCCTGGATTATAACTTTTCCAAAACCTTTTCTTCATCACATAATTTGAAATCATCAAATCATCTCAAAGCATCTAACTATATTTGGGACATTAACTTTTTCACCTAACATCCAAATTCAGCTTTAAACAAAATCTACCTACTGCTCAGAGCGTGTTCCGTGTGCCTGTCAGAATCACACAGCATCGTGACGTCACACGCCAACCGCAGCGCGGTTCCTTCTCATCTCCTCCATCGAGTGTCGGAAAATCTGATAGTCTGTCTCATACTAACATCGCGGACAGGGTAAACCAAGCTGGAACAACTCTCCCTGAATCTCCACAGTGGAACTTTATCCATTTAACAATACCGGTGGTGACTAACACAGATTCAGTCTGTCAATCTCTACAGTGGAATCAACCGCAAGTATAACTAATTAGTAACAATTGTAACAACAGTCAAATGCTCATATAAACTGTGTCCATATTTTCCGATACTGTTGCTGTTTACACTTTGAATTATCACAGATTCTGAATAAGAGTTTTCATTTCAATACTACCGAGGTTGTTAAAGCTGAACTACTGTAAATCAATATTCACAACTTTACTCATTGTGATTTTGTGACTCAAAACGAACTTTACTCAATCCTTCCAATATCTGCTATTTGGGTTTAACTTCCTCACAAAGTTATATGTGAATGAAGTAGTAACAAATAGCTACAAACAATCATTATACATTTTTACATCACTTTTCATAGAATTGGTTGGTGAAACGTTACAGGTCCCCCATTACCCTTTTTTTCTGTAGTGTTGCTCCGCATCCCTCACTCTCCCTTAATCTTTTCAGTTAGTTTGCAATGCAGCAATTACAAGGTGCAATGTAATTTGTAAAAGCTACACAGAAATACTGTATACAGAATATGATCCTAAGTTATTAAAGTAACCAGAAACTTTCAAAGCATCAGAATGTGTTAAATTACTGCTAGTTAAAAATGTAGATGTATTAAAATATAAATGAGAAAGTGCAAAACTTAAATGTAATAATACTAAAAGGACCCAATCTGAAGTGTATAGTAATATAAAATACAATGCACAAAATGTAAGTGTAACAAAACTCTCATATCATGCAGTGCTATATTGAACTTGGCTTGTCTTTGCTTCAAATACAGAAATGAGAGAGATCTCGCAGGATTTCCGTCCTTTTTCTTTTGAAAATTCAATGAATTCAACCTTTGTAGTCTGAACCTAAAATGTCTCTCCAAACTGGAACCCTCCAGTACTGCGAGATCTCTCTCATTTCTCTATATGAAGGAAAGACAAGCCTGATGCAATATAGCACTGCATGATATGAGAGCTTTGTTGCACTTACACTTTATGCATTGTATTTTATATTACTTTACACTTCAGATTGGGACCTTTCAGTATTATCACATTTATTATTATTATTATTATTATTATTATTATTATTATTATTATTATTATTATTATTATTATATTTAAGCTTTGCACTTTGTATTTTATATATTAATACGTTTAGATTTAGATCCAGCAGTGATATAACAAATTATAATAATGCTTTGGCAGTTTCTGTGTTACTTTAATAAATTAGTATCATACAGAGTTCATTGCACTTTGTATTTGCTCCATTGTAAAACTAAAACTGACTGTTTCAGAAAGTGGGAGGGAGAGGGCAGTATCCTGGACTGAACAGGGGAGTTTCCAAGGTATGTCTGAAGCTCTCTCACAATTGCTGTGAAATGATTTAAGCATTTTAAACAAGCTGATTTATCTCGCCAGCTGTATGTAGGTAAAGTTTGCTCAAAATTCACAATAAATATTTAACTGACAGAAACAAAGCTCCATTCTAGCATTCTGGGGTATGTTTCTGCTGCACGCAATTATCCTCATGTTTTTCCATTTTCCCTCTGAAAAACCCAGTGTGACTGTTTTTTCCTTTGCAATCTCCACAAACTATCATTCTAGGGTATGTTTATGTTACTGCTGCACTCCACTGCCTTCCTCCTCTGCCTTTTTTCTTTGCAACACACAGTGTGATTTTTTTTTTACTGTGACTGTGGGACTCCACTGCCCTCATCTTCTACTTTGTTTCCTCAACAACACTCAGTGTGACTCCCTGAAATCTAGAGTTTGGAGCTATGTCTCTGTGAGTGATGGACTCCACTGCCCTCCTCTTTTCCTTTTTTCTTATGCGCTGTCCAGTGTGACTGCTGGACTTTATCCCCTACTTCTTTTCCTTTTACCCTTTCAAACACTGAGTGTGACTGTTTTTCTACACTACCAAAAGACTAGTATTGCTGTGTATGGTTTTGTGACCCATGTGCCCTTTTCCTTCTGTAACACACAGTCAGCTAGATTACGAGTTGTCCGTTATGACCCAAATTGTAGCGTTATGGCCCATAACCCATCAATTTCCCTAACGCAGCCATTACAAGTTTTAAAAAAACCTCCATAGCGCACCAAAAATCCACATCTACGCACAAATCCATAACGCTATCCAAGACCAGTAGTTATTGCTATATCGTAACCAAAAACGTTCACAAATCATTTCAAAAATATTATACAAAGTACACTTAGAAAAAAATTAAAAAAACAAAACAATTGATAGAATAATTTCTGATATACTTTACATGAACTGTTGAATACTTAAAGACATAGCAAAATGGACATAGCTGCATGTTATGCAAACAAATGTGTGTATTTATGTATTTATATGTCTATATATATATATATATATATATATATACAAAGAGAGAAGCGCTCTACCAGGAACGAACAACAGCTCAGTGGCTTGTTCTATGGCGATTTACCACCCGGAAGCAGCCTCTTTTAGACCAGTGTGCTTTTCACAGAAGAAAACTTTCCTGAAGTATATCAGTCTGATCCCGCCAAGTAAGGTCAGTCCAGCCCCGAAATACCAGGCAATTCTCCTCTGAACAAGGAACATGACAACCCCAGACGATCGTTTCGGCCTCCTATGGGCCTCGTCAGTGAGGTGCAGCCACATTCCTTTAAGCACACTGAGCAAGGAGTCCACGTCTGGTTTCCCCCATCACCCATAGGGAGACTTCCCCAGGGTCATAATAATTTGCATACAAAGAGAGAAGCGCTCTACCAGGAACGAACAACAGCTCAGTGGCTTGTTCTATGGCGATTTACCACCCGGAAGCAGCCTCTTTTAGACCAGTGTGCTTTTCACAGAAGAAAACTTTCCTGAAGTATATCAGTCTGATCCCGCCAAGTAAGGTCAGTCCAGCCCCGAAATACCAGGCAATTCTCCTCTGAACAAGGAACATGACAACCCCAGACGATCGTTTCGGCCTCCTATGGGCCTCGTCAGTGAGGTGCAGCCACATTCCTCTAAGCACACTGAGCAAGGAGTCCACGTCTGGTTTCCTCCATCACCCATAGGGAGACTTCCCCAGGGTCATAATAATTTGCATACAAAGAGAGAAGCGCTCTACCAGGAACGAACAACAGCTCAGTGGCTTGTTCTATGGCGATTTACCACCCGGAAGCAGCCTCTTTTAGACCAGTGTGCTTTTCACAGAAGAAAACTTTCCTGAAGTATATCAGTCTGATCCCGCCAAGTAAGGTCAGTCCAGCCCCGAAATACCAGGCAATTCTCCTCTGAACAAGGAACATGACAACCCCAGACGATCGTTTCGGCCTCCTATGGGCCTCGTCAGTGAGGTGCAGCCACATTCCTCTAAGCACACTGAGCAAGGAGTCCACGTCTGGTTTCCCCCATCACCCATAGGGAGACTTCCCCAGGGTCATAATAATTTGCATACAAAGAGAGAAGCGCTCTACCAGGAACGAACAACAGCTCAGTGGCTTGTTCTATGGCGATTTACCACCCGGAAGCAGCCTCTTTTAGACCAGTGTGCTTTTCACAGAAGAAAACTTTCCTGAAGTATATCAGTCTGATCCCGCCAAGTAAGGTCAGTCCAGCCCCGAAATACCAGGCAATTCTCCTCTGAACAAGGAACATGACAACCCCAGACGATCGTTTCGGCCTCCTATGGGCCTCGTCAGTGAGGTGCAGCCACATTCCCCTAAGCACACTGAGCAAGGAGTCCACGTCTGGTTTCCCCCATCACCCATAGGGAGACTTCCCCAGGGTCATAATAATTTGCATACAAAGAGAGAAGCGCTCTACCAGGAACGAACAACAGCTCAGTGGCTTGTTCTATGGCGATTTACCACCCGGAAGCAGCCTCTTTTAGACCAGTGTGCTTTTCACAGAAGAAAACGTTCCTGAATATATATATTAACAGACATATACACATACAAACACATACATTTATATGTATAATTATAGACACATATATAAAAGTTTATTGAAGCCCTTTGTAGTCAAGTAGTGAAAACATGTAAAATCATATTTATGCAAAATTCATATTTAATGAAGTTGTTAAAAATGTATTTACTGTAAATATTTCACATTCCAATGTTCTTCACTTAGAGTAATTGATATATATTTTACTAAAATAGTATGTTTGATTATCTGGCCCATAGGACGTAATGAAGCTCTTTGGGAAACTAAAGTTGACAGTTTTTCAGTTTTATTTCAAATAGAAGAATGGCAAAGTTCAATGTAATTTGTAAAATATACACATAAATATACAAAGTATGATCCTAATTGGTTGCAGAAACTGTTAAAGTATAATCAAAATTGGTAAAATCGCAATCCTAAATACACTGCTGTGTACAAAATTAAATACAAAATAGAAAGTGCAAAGTTTAAATGTAATACATTTTTATCTGAAGTGTAAATTAATATAGAATACAAAGCACAAATGCAGTAGAATGCTCATGGCATGCAGTGCTATATTGCATTGGGCTTGTCTCTCCTTCACATACAGAAATGCAGGGAACGCTCCTTGGAGAAGTAAAACTAAATCTGCCTTTTAAAAACTTCACTAGGGATCTCACAGTGCTGGGGGATCATATTATATCATCTCACCTGAGCAGAGAGCGTTATATCATTCAAAACCTTGCTGCTCAGGTGAGATTATCTAAGAAGTCTTGTCTTGATAAATGTTTAAGATGCTATGTAGTATTTTGTTGTGGAACAGAGACTCCTACTTTACAATAAAAGCTCTAAAAAAATCCCAAAGATTTCTCTGCATGCCAGAGAGATTTTAAATAACAGACCTTTAGAGAGAACAATTACAAATTAACATTTTATTACTTATCTCTCCTAACATCTTACCTGCCTCCTACTGGGAGTGTAATTTCTTTTGCCAAGTTTTGGTATTGTGTGAAGTGCCTTTTTTCCTCCACACATAGCTGTCAGGGTGCCAGGAATCAGACTGAGACGAGAAGTGTAAAAACAATCACACCTTTATTAATAGCAAAAAATAATAAAAAGTCCACAAGTCAAATAACAAGCCAGGAATCAAATTAGAGCTGGTAGTCAGACGAGCCGAGTCAGGAGCCAAAGCGAGTAGTCAGACAAGCCGGAATCAGGAACAAGGAGAACAGCAGAGTCAGGAACAAGCCAGAGATCAGGAACCAGGAGGGACGTCATACAGCCAGGTAAAAACACAGGAGCTCTCCCAAACATGTCTGAGACAATGCAAGGGCAAAGCATACTGAACAGAGGCCCTTTAAATAATAAGTGATGACATCACAATTCTGAGACTGTATCCTGTCTCACACGATGATGTACACCAGTCTGGCCATAAAAGGAAGTGCAGGAAATGAGCAGAATCACACAGTATGCACCAGAGTCAGCAAGAGAGGTGAGTAAAATGGCTGCCAGCAGCACATGGCAAACAAAACAGGGAAAAAACACTGACAATAGCATTGTCCACATTTGCCAAATAGTTAAACTTTTGTCTCATCTATCCGCAACACATTTTCACAGAAGTGTTTTGGAACATCAAGGTGGTCTTAGGAAAATGTGAGATGTGTTTTTTTAGACAACATATTTCAGCTATAAAGCTATACTCTAAACCCTGGTTAGTTACCTTGGACACACCCCTTTTAAAAATCTAAAAACAAAACAATTCATAAAATAATTCCTGATATACATGAACTGTTGAATGCTTAAATACATAGCAAAACTGCCATAGCTGCATGTTATGCAAATAAATGTGTGTATTTATGTATTTCTTTGTGTATATATGTATTAACAGACATATACACATATAAACACATAAATACATACAGTATGTATAATTATAGAGACATATATATAAGTGCATTGGAGCCCTTTGTAGTCAAGTAGTGAATACATGTAAAATCATATTTATGCAAAATTCATGTTTAATGAAGTGTTTAAATATGTATTTACTATAAATATTTCACATTCCAACGTTCTTCACATAGAGAAATATGTTCTTAGCATTTATAAATATATATTCCTATATATATATCTGTATTTATCTATACCTATATATAATCATCTATAGAAATATATATATATATATATATATATATATATATATATATATTGTAATAAAATACCATTAGATATATGTAGAAATATGTATTCATGAATAAATAGAACATATTCTGCTATGTGAAGAACATTGGAATGTGAAACATTTATATTTTCATGTCGGGTTAGCACACTTGAGAAAATGAAAATTAAAGTGTTAGGGTGAGCACCAATATGAGGGAAAACTTGTTCACCATTAAATTGAGGATATCCACTACCTGTTATGACTCAGTTATAAAGGGTTTTGTATTTAGATCTTTACCCTTAGTGTTAGTAAGGGTGTGTAGCTCTTTTATGTGCTAAACAGGTAATAGAGGTTTAAATTACCTGAATAGACAGAGTGAGTCAATTTAATATGAAATCTTTAGAGAACAGTTTTGATGATATGTTCAAAATAAGTTCTTGAACAAGTCTAAGTTAGTATGGAGTTCTTAAGTATTGGTAGAGAATGAGTTATTAAGTTTGAGTCAGTTCCTTTCTTCACGCACACACACAATCTCACTAAAATATGTACAAAATCCAAACAGTCAAACTCTCAGAATTAGCAATCCTTGTAGATAACCTAATTGTTAGGCTTATATTAGACAATGAATATACTTCCAATATATTAGTAAGAATCAGGCTCTCACATGTAGCATAGAATCTGTTTAGGATGATTAGGCAGTTCCGGTTTTACCTTTACTATACTTGGTGCATAAACAGATACAACTGAGGCGAATATAACATGACAGAGTAAATACAGTGTCTCTTATCCGTATATGATACCCAAAACAGGATCCGTGTGAGAGGAGTCCTAAGAAGCGACCGCCAGGAGTGGACAGTGAGCTGTGTGTGCGCGTCTTAGTTCCGGGACGCGGAGAAAGTAGATCCGGTAGCGTAGAGATTCCAAGTCGGACTTGGAGACGAAACAGAGAGTAGCAGTTTAACTGATAGAGATCTGCGATAATCCTGTAGAAAGTTAGTAAGGATTGTAGAAGGCTGTAGAGTGACCTGAAGAGGAGAGGGAATTACAAACAACTTATGCGTAGCTGTAAAACTTCAATATTCAGGCAAGGTCTGTTTGGAAGAGCTGCCTAATAAAGGGAGGATAATGAGATGGGAGGGGATAATCCTTAAAGGAGTATCACATATCCCCTCGTCAAGGAATCACCCCTGGGGATTCCAGATTAGGTTTCCCGGGATAGCGCTGATGGAAAGTTCTAATCAAGCGAGGTGCATGGATCTCAGTAGAGAGCTGCCAGGAATTGTCTTCGGGTCCATAACCTTTCCATTTTATGAGAAACTCCACTTTACGGCATCGTATTCTAGAATCCAGAATGGACTCAACTTCAAATTCTTCTTGGTTCTCAACTAAAATAGATGGTGGTCGAAGTAGAAGTGGGTCCTGGGGTATGGCAGTAAAGGGTGGATCTTATAAGATTCAGGTAAAATAAGTCAACAGCATTGGGGTTGACAACCTTCTCAATTTCAAAAGGTCCAAGGAATTGATTGGCTAGTTTTTTACATGGTACCTGCAATTTTAGATTCTTGACAGAAAGTAGTACCTGATCACAAATTTGATAGGATGGACTTGTTCTATGATGTTGATCATAGGTTTGTTTTTGATTGTCCTTTCCTTTTGAGAGGTGAAGCTTTAGGATGTCTAACCTTTCTTGTAACGTTATTGAAAACGCCATGGCACTGGGTGAACTTCTGTATTGGAAAGAGTTATTGTATTTGGATTGTATCCATAGGTGGCATAAAAAGGTGACATTTTAATAGATGCTGAAATAGAATTATTGTATGAAAATTCTGCCATCGGAAGATAGGTTACCCAATCATCCTTCAAATGAGTAATGAAACATCTTAAGTATTGCTCTAGGGTTTGGTTTACTCTTTCTGTTAACCCATTGGTTTGAAGGTGAAATGCTGTGGAATATCTTGAGTCAATTCTTAATAGTTTGCATAATGATCTCCAAAAGGAGGAGGTGAGCTGTGTACCTCTGTCTGTAATAACAGTAGTGGGAAAACCATGTAATTTTACAATATAGTCTAGGAATGCTGTAGCTGTTGTTAAGGCTGAGGGTAGGCCCTTCATTGGTATGAAATGGGCTAAACGAGTTAAGTGGTCTATCACTACCAAGATAGTAGCATAATGTTGTGAGTTTGGTAGGTCGATAATAAAGTCCATGGAAATGGTACTCCAGGGCTTATCAGGGATAGGCAGAGGGGTTAAGAGGCCTATAGGTTTTTTATGTTCTAATTTGTTTCTGGCACAAACGTCACATTTTGATACATAGTTGTATATAGTGTGATTCATGCCGGGCCACCAAAAATTCCTCCTAGTTAATTCAGTGGTCTTTTCGATACCGGGGTGACCGGATAACGTGCCATCATGAGTTTGTCTGAGGATAATCTCTCTAAGTGATTCGGGAATGAATAGTTGTGTGTTATGATAAAAGAGTCCAGTATTTGGATCCTCTTTACAGAGTAAAGGTTTGTTTGAGTCTTTTTTCAAAACATCTAATATTTCTTTTTCCAGAGAAGTTAAAACTCCTATAAATCTTTCTTCAGGTATAATAGTATCAGGATTTTCCGAATGAGTCTTTTCGTGCATTCGGGATAAGGCATCAGCCTTGGTATTCAAACTACCAGGTTTGTAAGTAATGAGGAAATTAAATCGGTCTAGGAATATAGACCAACGAACTTGACGCAAAGTGAGAGTTTTGCTTTTTCTTAAGTATTCAAGATTTTTATGATCTGTATAGATCATAAATGGGAGACTGGTTCCTTCAAGGAGGTGCCTCCAGTGTTCCAGGGAACATTTTATTGCAAGAAGCTCTTTGTCTCCTATGCTATGCTATGCATTCTCGAAAAATAAGCTATAGGATGGGTCTCTGTCTTTTCCTTATTCTTCTGTGAGAGAATCGCACCTATTCCTGTGTTAGAAGCGTCCACTTCAAAAAAAAATTGAGAGTTGAAGTTGGGTAATGTATGTACAGGTGCTGTAGTGAATTGCCTTTTCAGACTATTAAAAGAGATTTGAGCTTCGTCTGTCCATTTAAACCTTTGTTTCTTGCTAGTTAATTGTGCTAGTGGTTTCACAATTGATGAAAAGTTCTTTATAAATTTTCGGTAAAAATTTGCGAAACCAATGAATCTCTGTAGGGCTCTCACAGTTGTTGGAACTGGCCAATTTAGGATCACAGTTACCTTTTCTGGATCCATTTGTATTTTATTTGGTGTTATTATGTAACCCAAAAATGTTATCTCCTAAACATGGAATGAACATTTCTCTAATTTGGCGTATAATTTATGTTCCTTTAACCTCGTGAGCACCCAGCGTACGTGTTTTTCATGATCTTGTAAAGTTTTAGAATAAATGAGTATGTCATCTATATATATTATGACACATACGTCAATTAAATCTCTGAAGATTTCATTAATAAAATATTGAAACGTTGCTGGCGCATTGCTTAGGCCAAATGGCATCACATTATATTGGAACAGGCCATACCGAGTCCTAAAGGCGGTCTTGCATTCATCACCTTGTTTAATTCTTATGAGGTTGTAAGCCCCTTTTAAGTCCAATTTTGAATATATGTTGGCCCCATGAAGTCGTTCAAGAAGTTCGGGTATTAGTGGTAGGGGATATCTGTTTTTTATGGTAATGTTATTCAATGCTCTATAATCTATAATTGGACGTATGTACCATCCTTGTTTCTAACTAGAAACATGCCTGCTGCAGCAGGAGATGTAGAATGAGAAATAAACCCTTTTCGCAGGTTGTCATCTAAATAAGTTCTTACAAAAGTTAATTCGTTTTGGGAGAGTGGATAAATTTTCCCATATGGAATTTGTGATCCAATTTGTGATCCAGGTATTATGTCAATGGGACAATCAAATTCCCTGTGTGGAGGGAGATTTTCTGCCTCTTTCATGTCAAAGACCTCTGCCAGATCCTGATAAGGTCTGGGTATCCCATTCTCTAGTGTAGCTATTGTAAAATGCGGGTAACAGGTCTTTAAACAGTATGGTGAATTTAATTTTAAGTTATTCAGTGTCCAGTCTATAGTAGGGTTATGTTTCTGTAACCATGAGTAACCTAATATAATTGTGTGTAGAGAAATAGGAATTAAATCAAATGTGAGATACTCAGTATGTCCCTCCTTTGTGGTTATGAGTAATGGTATGGTGTGGTGAGTGATTGGTCCCTGTTGTATGAGAGAACAATCTATCAATTTGACAAAAACAGGTTTTTGTTTGCATACAATCGGAATTTTATTATTTTTAACAAAGGTAGTATCTATGTAACTTCCTGAAGCCCCTGAATCAACCAAAGCCTTAGATTGGATGTTTCTCTGATCCCACTGCAAGGAAAAAAATAAAGTCATTTGGGTATCGGTTGTTATATTATACAAATGAGTGTTATGAGATTGCTTACCCTTCTTTTGTCTTAATAGCAGAGGGCATGACGAGACTGTATGCTCTTTGTGAGCACAGTATAGGCATAAATTCTCCAATCTCCTCCTGGATTTTTCCTCTGGTGTGAGAGGACCTTTGATGACCCCTATCTCCATAGGTGTACCAGTGATAGAAGGTTTCTCATAAATAGGTGTATACGTGGAGTAGCTCTTTGGCATAGTATCATATCCTGCTCTTTCTGCCCTTCTTTCACGGAGTCTTCTATCTAATGCAGTGCTTAGTTTGATCAGAGATGAGAGACTGTCAGGGACCTCCAAACGTGAGAGTTCATCTTTTAACCTCTTAAGGACATATGACGGAATTATTCCGTCATAAAACAATTGAGCAAACTGAAAGCTGTGTCCTTAAAGGGTTAAGCTTTCTGAAAGTCCTAAACAAAATTGTTTTTTTTAGGCTGATTTCGTTCCATTGAGAATCATCAGCCCACATCTGAAATTCAGTTGTGTATTCCTCGATGGTCCATTTCCCTTGTTTTAAGGAGCGTAACTTATTTTCTGCAGTTATCTGGGTGTTTGAATCTTCGTAGAGGTTAGTCATTGCAAAGAAAAAGTCCTGTAATGAGTCTAGAATAGGATTATTACTCTCAAAAAAACCTGTTGGCCCAGGATCTAGGTTCTCCTTGTAAAAATGAGATGGTTGTACATACCTTGATTCTTTCTGAATGATATGTACGAGGCCTTAAGGAAAAGAGTAAAATACATGCGTTTTTAAAATCCCTAAACTCACTACGTTTTCCAGAAAAAAGTTGAGGATATTGAATATGTGGTTCTGGACATTCAGTGCTTTTTGTAGGCATACATTCTTTAATCAAAGCTTTTAGTGCAACATTTTCTGCTTGTACTTCAGTTAACCCTTTGTTTAAGTAATCAAGTTTTTGATAAACATTGGTAAACTCATTCTTTATTTCATGAGGATCCATGTTATTATATATACAAAATGTAACCCTTTTTATTTTTTGGGCCTGAATATTATGTTATGACTCAGTTATAAAGGGTTTTGTATTTAGACCTTTACCCTTAGTGTTAGTAAGGGTGTGTAGCTCTTTTATGTGCTAAACAGGTAATAGACATTTGAATTACCTGAAAAGACAGAGTGAGTCAATTTAATATGAAATCTTTAGAGAACAGTTTTGATGATATGTTCAAAATAAGTTCTTGAACAAGTCCAAGTTAGTATGGAGTTCTTAAGTATTGGTAGAGAATGAGTTAATAAGTTTGAGTCAGTTCCTTTCTTCACACACACACACAATCACACTAAAATATGTACAAAATCCAAACAGTCAAACTCTCAGAATTAGCAATCCGTGTAGATAACCTAATTGTTAGGCTTATATTAAACAGTGAATATACTTCCAATATATTAGTAAGAATCAGGCTCTCACATGTAGCATACAATCTGTTTAGGACGATTAGGCAGTTCCGGTTTTACCTTTACTATACTTGGTGCATAAATAGATACAACTGAGGCGAATATAACATATGACAGAGTAAATACAGTGTCTCTTATCCGTATATGATACCCAAAACAGGATCCGTGTGAGAGGAGTCCTAAGAAGCGACCGCCAGGAGCGGACAATGAGCTGTGTGTGCGCGTCTTAGTTCCGGGACGCGGAGAAAGTAGATCCGGTAGCGTAGAGATTCCAAGTTGGACTTGGAGACGAAACAAAGAGTAGCAGTTTAGCTGATAGAGATCTGCGATAATCCTGTAGAAAGTTAGTAAGGATTGTAGAAGGCTGTAGAATGACTTGAAGAGGAGAGGGAATTACAAACAACTTATCCGTAGCTGTAAAACTTCAATATTCAGGCAAGGTCTGTTTGGAAGATCTGCCTAATAAAGGGAGGATAATGAGATGGGAGGGGATAATCCTTAAAGGAGTATCACACTACTCCATTAGTACAACACTTTGAAATAAATCATCAAAAAGTTTCTATATTCAAATGGACATCTATAGAGAAAGTATGTTTACCTAAGAGGGATGGGAATAGACATTATCTTTTAGCTAAGCAAGAGGTCTCCTGGATTTTCAATCTGAGGACACAAAACTCTTGAGGGCCAATTTATCCCTGCCTCTGAGGCTGCGGACATAAATCCGCCCAATCGTGTACGATCAGGTTGATTGACACCCCCTGCTAGTGGCCAATTGGCCGCGAATCTGCAGGGAAAAGCGTTTAACAAGCAGTTCACCAGAACTGCCTGTGCAATGTTAAATGCCGACAGCGTATGCTGTCCGTCAGACATTGATAAATCAGCCCCTTGGTCTTGAACTATGAATTTTACCTTAATAATCATTGTTTTTATATATAGACTCTTTCAGTACACTATTTTTGATATACTTTTGAGCATCTTTGATTTTTTTGGTTGAATTGGACTCATTTTATTCGTTTTGGGTTAAAGGTTACTGACAAAATGGAAGATTAACACTTTACACATATTCTGTATTTTGTATTATGTTATATGTGCATATGTTACTTGGCCATTTTGTATCCTTATGACATTACATACTATGTAACTTTTGCTATCCCTTACATTCAATGTTGTGGTTGTATTTGGTACTACTTTTTGACAATTTCATTTTTAACTCCTATTTTTTCATTCACCAATTCCGATCCTAAATTTTTTTTCATAATGTCTTAAATTATAATTCATCATACTTGGCCATGTACACTTCACTATTGAACTTTATATGTATAACTTTACATATAAGTAAAGACTTATGGGCCTATCTATCAAGCTCTGTATGGAGCTTGAGGGCCCGTGTTTCTGGCGAGCCTGCAGGCTCGCCAGAAACAGCAGTTAAGAAGCAGTGGTCTGATGAGGCGGGCAGGAATCGCCGGAATTCAACCCGATCGAGTGCGATCGGGTTGATTGACACCCCCCTGCTGGCGGCCGATTGGCCGTGAGTTTGCAGGGGGGTGGCGTTGCACCAGCAGCTCACAAGAGCTGCTGGTGCAATGCTGAATACGGAGAGCGTAATGCTGTCCGCATTCAGCGATGTCTGTCGGACCTGATCCGCATTGTTGGATCAGGTCCGACAGACATTTCATAAATAGGCCTCAAAGAAAGAGACAAGAGGAATACTCATTTTTTATAATTATTTGTCCAGTAAATCAATGACCTAAGGTTTGAAAGAAACTACAATGACTAACAATACTTAGGTAAGCTAAGTTGAAAAAGTCAACAAAGCAAAGGATGTTTGTACCGCATCACATCATCATGAGATAGTGTGTTTAAGCTTCATATTATCACGATTACAAATAAATAAAATATAACTTTTATTGAAACAAAAAAAAAAAAATATTATGTCATTCATACCCTGGAACAAAGGCATCCATGCACACTAGGAATTATAAAAACTTAAATATTAAGCGGTTTCCAAAATGTATTGACTGATAATTGGAGGAAGGGGAAGAAAGGGAGAAATATAATATAAATAAAGATAAGAGTCCAGGCAGAGACAAAGAGCTGTATATAGCTGAAATAAGGTCCCTAATTATATCACATAGTCGTAAATGCACCATAAGTTACTGGATACTGATCTAAGATCCTACAATCCGGGAGATAATATTTGCTATGCTAATAATAAAGGTGCTAAGTAATGACTTGTGAAATTGTGGATGGCTAAAGCTTATAAATACTATAATAATTATATCTTCCAAAGGCTCCCACAATATTAAAATGAACCCATGTATTAATAAATATAACAAACTTTTTTAAAAGAGCAGAAGCTCATGAGACGTCCAGTGACGCACATTTCACCAAATGCTTCCTCAGAGGGGAGGATCAAGGCTGCACTCTTTGCTAATTTATTTAGAATCAATTATCAATCACTACATTTTGGAAACTGTTTAAGTGATTTTAATTTATAGTGTGCACACATGCCTTTGTTCCAAAAGGGTATGAATTACATATTTTAATTTTTTTGTTTCAATAAAAGTTATAATTTATTTATTTTTACTCATGATAATATGAAGTTTAAACACATACTTACTATCTGATGATGATGATGTGATACGGTAGAAACATCCTTTGCTTTGTTGACTTTTTCAACTTAGTTTACCTAAGTATTGCACCATATAATTAGCTATCATTACTTACATTGGTTACAAGAATTTATTTCAGGATCTTTATAATAATTTTTATTATTTTGTCTTCCAAATAAAAGTGTCAGCAGTGAGTGTTATAACATTTTTGCTGTTAATTTTGATACACACATTTATTTGCTATCTATTCTTTATCAGCATGCTGCTATGTTAGTTTCACTATGTCTTTAAGTACACAAAAGTGCACTTAATTGCCAATCATTTTGTTTTTAGATTTTTAAAAGATGTGTGTCCAAGGTTATCTATCAGGGCTTAGAGTATAGCTTTACAGTCGAAACGCGTCAGACGGTTTCCTGTTGTGCACACTGTGTATTGCAGGTTACTGCTTCTATGTTAAACTTTTTAAAGAATCATTACTCCTGTGCTGCCTGCTGTCTTCTTTGTTCAAATTTGGACTTTTATCATTAGAGAGAGTACAGCACTGAGATTATTTCACCTGCATTGTATTGTGACACTCACAAGTTGGGTCATAGTCTATTATGTAAACCATGACAGTAGTCTGAAGGAGGGTCTTGTGAATTGTAAGCAGCAAAAGGATAACAAAAGTAAGTGAGTGTTGTTCCGTTGGAGTTGAGGCAGCTTCCTGACCTTAGAACTGCACACAGATGGAACCGCTATATGTTGGCACAAGTTGTAATGAGGACCCAATGAGTACCATGTTGTTTCCTTATTTATTAGATTATTACAATGCAGATATATGAACTGTTGTCTTTGGATGTAATTTGAATTCAGTAATTATATGTATGTTTCAGAGACCCCTGATTCACAGTTAATCTTCCCATGGGATTTTTCAATTTGAAACAAGGGGCTTCAAACTCCATACGGAGCTTGATAAATCGGCCTCTAGGTCTCAACATTTCTGAAGTAATATACGACAAGATAGCTGCAATTTTTGGCAAAGTGACTAAAATATGTGCATACTTTATTCCTGATTGTAGTGTTGTAATAACACACACGCTTTCATACAACACACACACTCTCATACAACACACACCACACAAAATCACATACAACACACAAACTCTCATACAACACACACGCTCTCATACAACACGCACCACACAAAATCTCATACAACACACACACTCTCATACAACACACACACTCTCATACAACACACATGCTCTCATACAACACACACCACACAAAATCTCATACAACACACACACTCTCATACAACACACACACTCTCATACAACACACACACTCTCATACAACACACACCACACAAAATCACATACAACACACAAACTCTCATACAACACACACGCTCTTATACAACACGCACCACACAAAATCTCATACAACACACACACTCTCATACAACACACACACTCTCATACAACACACACGCTCTCATACAACACACACACTCTCATACAACACACACCACACAAAATCACATACAACACAAAAACTCTCATACAACACACACGCTCTCATACAACACGCACCACACAAAATCTCATACAACACACACACTCTCATACAACACACACACTCTCATACAACACACATGCTCTCATACAACACACACCACACAAAATCTCATACCACACACACACTCTCATACAACACACACCACACAAAATCTCATACAACACACACACTCTCATACAACACACACGCTCTCATACAACACACACCACACAAAATCTCATACAACACACACACTCTCATACAACACACACGCTCTCATACAACACGCACCACACAAAATATCATACAACACACACACTCTCATACAACACACACACTCTCATACAACACACATGCTCTCATACAACACACACCACACAAAATATCATACAACACACACACTCTCATACAACACACACCACACAAAATCTCATACAACACACACACTCTCATACAACACACACGCTCTCATACAACACACACCACACAAAATCTCATACAACACACACACTCTCATACAACACACACACTCTCATACAACACACATGCTCTCATACAACACACACCACACAAAATATCATACAACACACACACTCTCATACAACACACACCACACAAAATCTCATACAACACACACACTCTCATACAACACACACGCTCTCATACAACACACACCACACAAAATCTCATACAACACACACACTCTCATACAACACACACACTCTCATACAACACACACCACACAAAATCTCATACAACACACACACTCTCATATAACATACACACCGCACATACTCTCCTACAACACACAAACAAGTCGTGACCTAGAAAACATGTTGTTGTGACCCAGTAATGACTTCCAACTAGTGGCTTGAAAATCCCTAATTTAGAATATCTTTAGCATGTCCTTTAAAGTGAATGTAAATTTTCATGAATTAGTGACCAGTTTTTAAAATACTATTAAAAACAGGGGCACTTTCATTCATGAAAGTTTACATTGCAGCCGATCCCCTGCCTGTTTCTCCTGCTGTACTTACACAGCAATGATGAAACCGGCTTCCTCCAATCACGGAGTGGCCTCACGAGATGGACGTTCTGGGGGGGAGGCCATGATTGGAAGAAGCCGGTTTCATCATTGGTGACATAAGTACAGAGGAACTGTGGGCGGGAGATTGTTGATCCGGCTTGGCTCAAGAGAAAGGTAAGTATTTTTACAAATACGCAGCAATGAATGAAAGTGCCCCTGTTTCTAATAGTATTTTTAAAAACCGGGCACTAATTCATAAAAGTTTACATTCACTTTAAGCTTTCCAGACTGTTCCACGTCAAACCCTATTTTTCAGGTCTTGTAACTTTGCAATGTGACCTTATTTTTTGAAATTAAGAAATTTTGTCGGCACCCTCATTTACTGAAAATAATGAAAATGTTAAGTAAATGGACTGAATAACTTACTGTAAATTAATTCTGAAAACTACGAGCTTTCCATTTCCTGTTAAATGTGACTGCACACTCCAGTGACTCATTTATAACTGTCCCAGCAGGGAAGGAAACCTAGGTTACAAAATGGCGCTCATTGCTTTAGGGATGTTAAAATTTTACATTTATTTTTAAAATATTTTAAAAACTAATATAACAAAAAAACAACAACATAATTCTCAGGCTAATAGTTGCTTTGAATACATTGTTTGTTTCTAGCTTTTATTTAGTATTTAATGTCCCTTTATACCAATATATATATATATATATAAAACATTTTTATTTATATATTTATTTAAATAATATATTAACACATGTCAAGTCCTGCTTGTCAACTTTAATGCTGCTCCATGGACAAGCTTTTTGTAGACATCAGAAATTTAGTAAGCCTTGATGCATTATAAAGGTTCCGTAACATTGCTCTCCACTGTATCTCATATACCATTAAGTCTCTTAGCTCTAACATGTTTACAGTGTATAAAGTAATGCAAAGGATAATAAACCTTTCCCACAGCAATAAGTGATCTCAAGATTACACGCTTTATTGCAGTTTCACACAGAGCTACTATAAGTGTTCTTGACAGATGTAATTGTGATGGTCACTTCCTTGGCCAACATCAGTATAAAAATCTGTTTGGCAGGGGGTCAACAGCATAGCTATTTCTGTAAGAGATTAAAAAATAAACACAAAAAATATATATTATATATATACATATATATATATATATATATATATATATATACAGTGGGGGGAAAAAGTATTTAGTCAGCCACCAATTGTGCAAGTTCTCCCACTTAAGAAGATGAGAGAGGCCTGTAATTTTCATCATAGGTATACCTCAACTATGAGAGACAAAATGTGGAAACAAATCCAGACAATCACATTGTCTGATTTGGAAATAATTTATTTGCAAATTATGGTGGAAAATAAGTATTTGGTCAATATCAAAAGTTCATCTCATTACTTTGTTATATATCCTTTGTTGGCAATGACAGAGGTCAGACATTTTCTATAAGTCTTTACAAGGTTGTCACACACTGTTGCTGGTATGTTGGCCCATTTCTGCATGCAGATCTTCTCTAGAGCAGTGATGTTTTGGGGCTGTCGCTGGCCAACACGGACTTTCAACTCCTTCCAAAGGTTTTCTATGCGGTGGAGATCTGGAGACTTGCTAGGCCACTCCAGGACCTTGAAATGCTTCTTACGAAGCCACTCCTTCATTTCCCGGGCGGTGTGTTTGGGATCATTGTCATGCTGAAAGACCCAGCCATGTTTCATCTTCAATGCCCTTGCTGATGGAAGGAGGTTTGCACTCAAAATCTCACAATACATGGCCCCATTCATTCTTTCATGTACACGGATCAGTCGTCCTGTTCCCTTTGCAGAGAAACAGCCCCAAAGCATGATGTTGCCACCCCTCTGCTTCACAGTAGGTATGGTGTTCTCTCTCCTTCAAACACGACAAGCTGTGTTTCTACCAAACAGTTCTACTTTGGTTTCATCTGACCATATGACATTCTCCCAATCCGCTTCTGGATCATCCAAATGCTCTCTAGCATACTTCATATGGGCCTGGACATGTACTGGCTTAAGCAGGGGAACACGCCTGTCACTGCAGGATCTGAGTACCTGGCAGCGTAGTGTGTTACTAATGGTAGCCTTTGTTACGTTGGTCCCAGCTCTCTGCAGGTCATTCACTAGGTCCCCCCGTGTGGTTCTGGGATGTTTGCTCACCATTCTTGTGATCATTTTGACCCCACGGGGTGAGATCTTGCGTGGAGCCCCAGATCGAGGGAGTTTATCAGTGGTCTTGTATGTCTTTCATTTTCTAATTATTGCTCCCACAGTTGATTTCTTCACACCAAGCTGCTTGGTTGTTGCAGATTCAGTCTTCCCAGCCTGGTGCAGGTCTACAATTTTGTTTCTGGTGTCCTTCAACAGCTCTTTGGTTTTCACCATAGTGGAGTTTGGAGTGTGACTGTTTGAGGTTGTGGACAGGTGTCTTTTATACTGATAACAAGTTCAAACAGGTGCCATTAATACAGGTAATGAGTGGAGGACAGAGGAGCCTCTTAAAGAAGAAGATACAGGTCTGTGAGAGCCAGAAATCTTGCTTGTTTGTAGGTGACCAAATACTTATTTTCCACCATAATTTACAAATAAATTCTTTCCAAATCAGACAATGTGATTGTCTGGATTTCTTTCCACATTTTGTCTCTCATAGTTGAGGTATACCTATGATGAAAATTACAGGCCTCTCTCATCTTCTTAAGTGGGAGAACTTGCACAATTGGTGGCTGACTAAATACTTTTTTCCCCCACTGTATATATATATATATATATATATGTATATATATATACATATATATATATACTGTATATATACACATACAGTATATATACTGTATATATATATATATATATATATATATACTGTATATATAAACATACAGTATATATACTGTATATATATATATATATATATATATATATATATATATATATATATATATATATATATATATATATATATTATATGGGTTTTAGACAGAGAAGAAATCCTGAACCAGGTATATCAGGATGAAAGACAGGGAATTCAGCACTCTTTTCAAAAAGTATTTTATTTAGCTCATCAAAGTGAAATGAGGAGTATCCAAAAAATAATAAACTTACGTGGCCACAAGAGAGGACAATCTCTAGCATTTATTTATTTTGCGAGACATATTGTTTCAAAAATACAGATACAATATGTCTAAATACTATGGACCAAAAAATGTACATACAAAGGAAAAAATAAACACAAAATTATAATACAAACCTGACCGGTCAGGGGTTAGTGTGAATGCTTGAACCTAGTACATATACTGACAAAGAGTTTCAAAAGGTATACCAATATTGCAGCAGATAGCTTAATCTGCTGTTTGTTATCATGTCAGACAGAGATATCTCATTGTATGAACAGTAGAGTAAATGTATTTCATAGGAAGCCTTTGTCAGACTACTACACCCTGCTGCGAACGGCACCTTCAAGTATAAGGTTAATTGCCGGGCAGGTATAAGAATGGGATCTAAGTAGATACTGACATTGCGCCCAAAGAAATATAGTGTAACTATGGGCAGTACATATAAGGCATATTATTGTAGTGTACATACATGTATATGAGGAAATATATTAGTGAGACACACTTATTAAACTACTACACCCTGCTGCGTACGGCACCTTATTATATAAGGCTTAATGCCGTGCAGGTATATTGATGGGATCTAAGTAGTTATTAATAATGTATCTCAAAATATGTACATACGTCTGTTAGTAAGCAAGTAGCAAACAGTATAAGCGTAAGCATAGAAAATAGCTCAGCAGGAATGAGTAACGGACAGATAGTAGCATATATTTCTGTTAGTTGCTAGGCAGTCCCGTGCAAGCAGTCTTAAATACATGAGGATGAAAAGTTCATGATAGAGATGGTAAGCATAAGTGCAAAGTAGAAGACTGCATAGTAGTTTTGCATAGTGATGGTATTATTTAGAGACTTGCAGTTTTACCCTTGCAACCGGGTAGCGATATCCAGATCATATATAGACGTGCCTATTTATCAGGCAAGAGTTATAATAGCATACGACCTGTTTCCTGCACAATCCTAGGACTAGTAGATGGTAAAAAGTCCTTTGTGGATCCCCAAAACCATCTTACAGGAGATCCTTCGTGAGCGTTAGTTTGCAAAGCTTCTATGTTCAGTGGCGTTCACACAGACCACATGTTCCGTGTCGGCTTGTCCAATGCCGACGCGCGTTTCACCCGCTGGGTGTGTCGGGCTTCGTCAGGGCGTAATGACGTAGGGAGCATCTCCTCTCCCTTTTAAGCTTAAGAGAATACACGCCCCTATTGAAAAGCTATAGAGCTCCATAGTGCTAAACAAGATCATTAAAAACATGAGGACTCACTATATAATATTCAGATTCTGATATTGGTAATATTGAAAACATAGCAAGCCTGGCTTTTAACCTAAGTGAAAAATTATATAAAACAAAATATGTACAAAATAAGTCATGATTTGGTCATGCATATTATATGGAAAATACAGGAAAATTACCAAATAAAATTTACGCCAATAAGGGCCCTAAATTCAAAATACTCAATTGAAAAAATGTATTATATTGCAGCAGTGTAATACTAATATGAAATTAGTACTCAATTGAGTAATTTATTATATCACTGTATGGTAAACGGATGTCTGAAAACGAGAATGGGGTTAAGATGACATCCATGCCTTATAAAAAGCAGGCCATGTCTATCCTATCATTCAACCCATTGGGTATCTGGGTTTGTAGGATCGTGATCCACCTACATTCCTTCTGGAGGAGGACTTTGTCGTTATCACCCCCTCTGTTATTGGTAATACCTCTGTCAATACCAATGAATGAGAGGGAGTCAGGATTGCAGGCATGAATTTCTTCAAAGTGTTTTGCCACATTACTCTTGGGATTTTTATATTTAATGTCATCCCTATGTTCAGTTATCCTGTCCTTTATGGCTCTCCTGGTTTTACCCACGTAAAAACGTGGGCAACTGCAGGAGAGGAGGTAAATAACCCCTTCAGTACTGCATGTAATGTGGTGTTTTAATTTGTATATTTTGCCTGTGTGGGTTGAAAACACTTTAGTTTTTACCATGTATTTGCACGCCACACATCTTCCACAGGGATGATTTCCAGTGGACCTATGTGTGGTAAGCCAATCTGTTTGTTTTTTGAGTGATGTATATTGACTTCTCACGAATTTGTCTCTCAGATTGGGTGCTCTTCTGGCAGTGATTGTGGGGTGATCTCCTACTTCTCTAGATACCCCTTCATCACTCGTTAGAACGTGCCAGTTTTTCTCCAGTATCTTTCTCAGGGTTTTCCAGTGACAATTGTAGTCCGCTATTAGTCTGATTGGACCCTGTTTTTCTTTTTGCTTGGGTACAAGAAGTTGCTCTCGGTTAGAATTAGCTGCTTCATTTAGAGCTATATTGACAACTCTTTTAGAGTACCCCCTATTTAAAAAACGTTGGTGCATCTCTTTGGCATGCTCATAGTATTTTGTTTTAGTGGAGCAGTTACGACGTAGTCTAAGGAACTGCCCCTTAGGTATCCCCTTCTTCAGATGGTCAGGATGATGGCTTGTCGCAAGAAGCAAACTATTAGTTGCAGTGGTTTTGCGAAAGTTCTCAGTAACAATAGAGCCCTGATTTAGGATAATCTTGATATCCAGAAAGGATATTTCCTCCTTACTGCTTTGCAGTGTGAGATAGATATTTTTGTTATTTTTATTCAGAGTTTCTACAAAAGCAGAAAGACTGGTTTCTGAGCCCTCCCATATGAGGAAAATGTCATCCACATATCGAAGCCATATGTGGATGTTTTCCTCAAAGAGAGGGCTTTGGTATACATCTTCCATCTCCCAGGCTCCCAAATGGAGGCAAGCATATGTGGGGGCACATGTTGCCCCCATAGCTGTCCCCTGCTGTTGAACATACACTTTGTTGTCAAAAAGAAACACATTATTTGTCAAAATGAACTCCAACAGTTCCATGACAAAATCAGTGTGCTGTTGTGTTTGTGTGCCTCTCATTGCAAGAAAGTGATGGCATGCCTTCAAACCAACATTGTGTGGGATGGACGAATATAGTCCTTCCACATCTAGACAGGCCATGATAGCCCCTGGAGGGACTGACAGGTTATCAATTTTTCTCAAGAAGTCTGCCGTGTCCAGGATGTAAGATGGTAGTGTACTCAAAAATGGCCTAAGAAAGTAATCTACGTAATTGCCTAAATTTTCAGTTAGGCTGCCAATGCCGGCAATTATTGGACGGCCAGGCGGATGGTTAGCATTCTTATGTATTTTAGGAATACAATAGAAGACAGGTGTTATTGGATGCTCAGGGTAAAGATATTTCTGTTCATGAGTAGTGATCAAGCCATCATTCTTTGCTCTTTTCAATATATTAAAAAGTTTAAATTGTAGGGAAGATGTTGGATTAAATGTCAATGCTTTGTAATGCTTCTTATTCAGAAGTTGACGTTTTGCCTCTAGGACATACATATTTTCATCCCACAGGACTAGGTTTCCACCTTTGTCCGCGGGCTTGATTAGAAACCCTTTTGCCGTGATGAGATCGGTGAGTGCTTTTCGTTCAGGTTTTGTTAGGTTATCATCAACAATTCCTGTAAAAGACAATCGATTCACCTCTTTCTCAACTTGTCTTACAAAAATATTGACAGCTGGCACCATTGATAGTTGCGGCATATATTTTGATTTTGCTTTAAAGTTAGAGGTGGTTTTGTTGTAATGAGGAAGATCCTTAATCTGGGTAGAAGCATATTGGCTTCCTTCATTTTCTTCTAATAGGCTTTGTAAGTTTTCTAAAGTGGACTTATCCTCCAAGGTAATGGCGACATCGTCCACTAGGTGTTTGCTTTTGCCCTTCATTAATTGTGACAACACAATTTTTCGGGCAAACAGGTGGAGGTCTTTTATAAAATTGAACTTATCAAGGTTATTCGAGGGGCAGAAAGAAAGACCTTTTTTAAGTACCTCTATATGAGCGAGGTTTAACTTAAAAGAAGATAAATTTATTATCTGGAGGCCTTCTTCTGCTGATTTTAGTATCCCCTGCGTCCCCGGAATCGCTGGGGTCTGCCCCTCACAAAATTCCCCCGATTTTGTTGTTGCCTCCGTTGTCTGGAGGGATATCTCCTCTCTCGTGAGTCTGAATTTTTCCCTCCTCCACCTTCTCTTCCTACCTCCTCTCCTCCTTCCCCTAAAAAATCATGTGATTTTTCTGTAGCTGATCTATGATGGTCTGATTCTACATCAGACACATCTGTGCCAGAGTCATAAGTCCCCCTTACTGCAAGATAGTTGTAAACTTTGTTGTTCTTGTAATCATCATTGTCTCTGGACAGTTTCCTGCCTTTCCTTAGTTTAATGTCATTTTGTAACCTAGCAATCTGATCTTTAATTTCTTCATTAAGTTTTGCAAAGTTGTGATTGTTAGAAAAGGTGTTCACTATTTTTAGGCATTCCTCTGCCTGTGTAATTGTCTTGTCCAATCTTTCTTTATTACGTTTAACCATTTTACCCATCAAAATGATGGAGCACTCTGTAAGGCTGGAGTTCCAGTCCTCCATGAATGCTTCTCCTCCTTCATCTTCCCTTAGGTTGGTCCCGGGGTCTAGTCTCAATCGTAAACCCCTAGGTATGATGTTATTTTTGATGTAATTCTCTAGGCTGGAAGTTTCAGCCCTGAGTTTGACCTGTTTCACTAAGAGTTTCTTATAGTTCTTAAATGCCCCATATATATTGACTGGTGCATTATTCTCTACCTGACTCTCTTCCAGACCTGACATAGACAGTGATGCTGTTAGCTCAGCCTCCCAGTTCTCACCGATCTCATCACGGCAAAAGGGTTTCTAATCAAGCCCGCGGACAAAGGTGGAAACCTAGTCCTGTGGGATGAAAATATGTATGTCCTAGAGGCAAAACGTCAACTTCTGAATAAGAAGCATTACAAAGCATTGACATTTAATCCAACATCTTCCCTACAATTTAAACTTTTTAATATATTGAAAAGAGCAAAGAATGATGGCTTGATCACTACTCATGAACAGAAATATCTTTACCCTGAGCATCCAATAACACCTGTCTTCTATTGTATTCCTAAAATACATAAGAATGCTAACCATCCGCCTGGCCGTCCAATAATTGCCGGCATTGGCAGCCTAACTGAAAATTTAGGCAATTACGTAGATTACTTTCTTAGGCCATTTTTGAGTACACTACCATCTTACATCCTGGACACGGCAGACTTCTTGAGAAAAATTGATAACCTGTCAGTCCCTCCAGGGGCTATCATGGCCTGTCTAGATGTGGAAGGACTATATTCGTCCATCCCACACAATGTTGGTTTGAAGGCATGCCATCACTTTCTTGCAATGAGAGGCACACAAACACAACAGCACACTGATTTTGTCATGGAACTGTTGGAGTTCATTTTGACAAATAATGTGTTTCTTTTTGACAACAAAGTGTATGTTCAACAGCAGGGGACAGCTATGGGGGCAACATGTGCCCCCACATATGCTTGCCTCCATTTGGGAGCCTGGGAGATGGAAGATGTATACCAAAGCTCTCTCTTTGAGGAAAACATCCACATATGGCTTCGATATGTGGATGACATTTTCCTCATATGGGAGGGCTCAGAAACCAGTCTTTCTGCTTTTGTAGAAACTCTGAATAAAAATAACAAAAATATCTATCTCACACTGCAAAGCAGTAAGGAGGAAATATCCTTTCTGGATATCAAGATTATCCTCAATCAGGGCTCTATTGTTACTGAGAACTTTCGCAAAACCACTGCAACTAATAGTTTGCTTCTTGCGACAAGCCATCATCCTGACCATCTGAAGAAGGGGATACCTAAGGGGCAGTTCCTTAGACTACGTCGTAACTGCTCCACTAAAACAAAATACTATGAGCATGCCAAAGAGATGCACCAACGTTTTTTAAATAGGGGGTACTCTAAAAGAGTTGTCAATATAGCTCTAAATGAAGCAGCTAATTCTAACCGAGAGCAACTTCTTGTACCCAAGCAAAAAGCAAAACAGGGTCCAATCAGACTAATAGCGGACTACAATTGTCACTGGAAAACCCTGAGAAAGATACTGGAGAAAAACTGGCACGTTCTAACGAGTGATGAAGGGGTATCTAGAGAAGTAGGAGATCACCCCACAATCACTGCCAGAAGAGCACCCAATCTGAGAGACAAATTCGTGAGAAGTCAATATACATCACTCAAAAAACAAACAGATTGGCTTACCACACATAGGTCCACTGGAAATCATCCCTGTGGAAGATGTGTGGCGTGCAAATACATGGTAAAAACTAAAGTGTTTTCAACCCACACAGGCAAAATATACAAATTAAAACACCACATTACATGCAGTACTGAAGGGGTTATTTACCTCCTCTCCTGCAGTTGCCCACGTCTTTACGTGGGTAAAACCAGGAGAGCCATAAAGGACAGGATAACTGAACATAGGGATGACATTAAATATAAAAATCCCAAGAGTAATGTGGCAAAACACTTTGAAGAAATTCATGCCTGCAATCCTGACTCCCTCTCATTCATTGGTATTGACAGAGGTATTACCAATAACAGAGGGGGTGATAACGACAAAGTCCTCCTCCAGAAGGAATGTAGGTGGATCACGATCCTACAAACCCAGATACCCAATGGGTTGAATGATAGGATAGACATGGCCTGCTTTTTATAAGGCATGGATGTCATCTTAACCCCATTCTCGTTTTCAGACATCCGTTTACCATACAGTGATATAATAAATTACTCAATTGAGTACTAATTTCATATTAGTATTACACTGCTGCAATATAATACATTTTTTCAATTGAGTATTTTGAATTTAGGGCCCTTATTGGCGTAAATTTTATTTGGTAATTTTCCTGTATTTTCCATATAATATGCATGACCAAATCATGACTTATTTTGTACATATTTTGTTTTATATAATTTTTCACTTAGGTTAAAAGCCAGGCTTGCTATGTTTTCAATATTACCAATATCAGAATCTGAATATTATATAGTGAGTCCTCATGTTTTTAATGATCTTGTTTAGCACTATGGAGCTCTATAGCTTTTCAATAGGGGCGTGTATTCTCTTAAGCTTAAAAGGGAGAGGAGATGCTCCCTACGTCATTACGCCCTGACGAAGCCCGACACACCCAGCGGGTGAAACGCGCGTCGGCATTGGACAAGCCGACACGGAACATGTGGTCTGTGTGAACGCCACTGAACATAGAAGCTTTGCAAACTAACGCTCACGAAGGATCTCCTGTAAGATGGTTTTGGGGATCCACAAAGGACTTTTTACCATCTACTAGTCCTAGGATTGTGCAGGAAACAGGTCGTATGCTATTATAACTCTTGCCTGATAAATAGGCACGTCTATATATGATCTGGATATCGCTACCCGGTTGCAAGGGTAAAACTGCAAGTCTCTAAATAATACCATCACTATGCAAAACTACTATGCAGTCTTCTACTTTGCACTTATGCTTACCATCTCTATCATGAACTTTTCATCCTCATGTATTTAAGACTGCTTGCACGGGACTGCCTAGCAACTAACAGAAATATATGCTACTATCTGTCCGTTACTCATTCCTGCTGAGCTATTTTCTATGCTTACGCTTATACTGTTTGCTACTTGCTTACTAACAGACGTATGTACATATTTTGAGATACATTATTAATAACTACTTAGATCCCATCAATATACCTGCACGGCATTAAGCCTTATATAATAAGGTGCCGTACGCAGCAGGGTGTAGTAGTTTAATAAGTGTGTCTCACTAATATATTTCCTCATATACATGTATGTACACTACAATAATATGCCTTATATGTACTGCCCATAGTTACACTATATTTCTTTGGGCGCAATGTCAGTATCTACTTAGATCCCATTCTTATACCTGCCCGGCAATTAACCTTATACTTGAAGGTGCCGTTCGCAGCAGGGTGTAGTAGTCTGACAAAGGCTTCCTATGAAATACATTTACTCTACTGTTCATACAATGAGATATCTCTGTCTGACATGATAACAAACAGCAGATTAAGCTATCTGCTGCAATATTGGTATACCTTTTGAAACTCTTTGTCAGTATATGTACTAGGTTCAAGCATTCACACTAACCCCTGACCGGTCAGGTTTGTATTATAATTTTGTGTTTATTTTTTCCTTTGTATGTACATTTTTTGGTCCATAGTATTTAGACATATTGTATCTGTATTTTTGAAACAATATGTCTCGCAAAATAAATAAATGCTAGAGATTGTCCTCTCTTGTGGCCACGTAAGTTTATTTTTTGGATACTCCTCATTTCACTTTGATGAGCTAAATAAAATACTTTTTGAAAAGAGTGCTGAATTCCCTGTCTTTCATCCTGATATACCTGGTTCAGGATTTCTTCTCTGTCTAAAACCCATATAATTTATTCTAAGGGTCTGCACCACATTACTGTTATATTTAAGGCCATACCGGTATTTGATCATGAACTGGTGGGTCACTTTATATTAGCTCCCAGCAGTTGCGTCCCCTCCGTCATTTCCCCTATATATATATATATATATATATATATATATATATATGTATATATATATATTTTGTGACTGAAACGTTTTTTGCCCTATTCTTTGGGTGGTAGAAACGTATAAGTCACTATATGTAAAGTCCTAATGGGTCTTTAAAACTGCGTGTAACAGGCCAATAACCATAACAGATACATTGTGTGCAAGGCTCTGATTTCTTTCATATAGGTGGTGAGAGTCCACGATCCATTACTTTTGGGAATTACTCTTCTCTACCACTAGGAGGAGGCAAAGTTTTCCTAACCCCAAGAGCTCTATAAAACCCCTCCCACCTCACACGCCTTAGGGGTAGATTTAATAAACAGCAGATGCTGTAATCTACTCCGTAGTTTCCAGTTCGCTGGAAACAAGAGTTAAGAAGCAGTGGTCGTACGATTAGTGTCTATTGGTAAGTATCTTTTTTATTAACATTTAGACATTTAGCTATCTTTTGGGCACTTGGCACCCAAAAACCCTTTTTTAGTGTCAGTTTTTTGTCACGCACTAAGGAGCGTTATTTGTCCTTGGATTTAATGTTATTTTCTCCTGCTTTGTTTTGCAGTTCGGCTTTGCGCACATTGTACGAGTGACTCCATTTTTCAAAGCTACCTAGGAGGGGGTGAGTGGTTTCCATTCTTCAAGAGGTTTTTAAGTGGGTTTTCTCTCTCTTCTCCCTCTGTATTTTTGCTGTATTTTTGTTGCTCTCTGTTTTGTTAGCACCTACCCCCACTCCAGCTTGCCAGCTAACCAGCCCGCCCACCTTCCTGCTGTATTTAATGGTGCTCGCTGCGCCAAAGGCAAGTCTGTCAAACTCCCGTCCGTGTCCTGACCACACCCAACGCCACGAACCTTGACTCCAGAAACTGCCACAATTATGATGTCAGCACCCTCCACACGCTCAACACCGGTAGATCGTCGGCCTGCCACCACGCATCCCCAACCAACACCTTCAGAGCCTTCACCTGCCGCAACTGCTCCTTCCCCTCCCTCCAGACCACAACCTAACCAACTAACCCACCCAAAAACAGCCGCATCTACCTCAACTGCATCCTCCTCAACACCCGCTCCATCCACAAGCACGCCCTCAAAATCTGGAACCTGCTAGACTCCACCTCCCCAGATGTCGCCTTCCTCACTGAGACCTGGCTGAACCCTGCATCAGCGCCGGACATCGCCACTACAATACCCGATGGCTACAAGATCTGTCACAAAGACCGCAGCAACAAACCTGGAGGTGGCATCGCCATCATCCACAAACACACCATCCAAGTCACAACCAGCTTCGACAACCACTCACCAGGCCTGGAATACCTACACTTCAAGATCCAGGTCAACCCCAACACCACCCTCCATGGCAACCTCATCTACAGACCTCCCAGACCTCGTCCCTCCTTCTGCGACTCCATCGCCGACCATAACGTACCCCATGCCCTCACCTCAATGGACTACATCCTCCTCGGTGACTCCAACTTCCATCTTGACAACCCCAATGATCACAACACCTCGACCCTCCTGAAAAACCTCAGAACCATCGGACTGAAGCAACTCTTAAACTACCCAACCAAAGCAGCCGGCCACACCCTTGACCCGATCTTCTCCGCAGGCAACCACATCTCAGTCAATCACATCACCAAACTCCTCTGGACTGTCCACCACTGCCTACACTTCTCCTTCAACAAACCCACCACCCACCTCCGGCAGTACCACCTGCCCCGCAGAAACTGGAATATTATGCAAGACCAACTGCACCACACCCTAAACAAATCCTCCCCACCTACCTCCACAGATGCCAACTCCTCCGCCCGCAACCTCCACTGCTGGATCACAGACTGCTTCAACACCCTCGCCCCCCTCAAGAAACCGTCCAGCCACCAAACCATCAACAAGACATCCTACTTTGCGAGGTCCAGGGGTCCTCAGGCAGAGTTAGTAGATTGCAGCCTGCTTATCTGTTTCTGACTCTAGTTCTTCTTCCCAGAGTAAGTTCCAAGATAAGGCTAGAGAAGTCATCTGTAATCCTGAATGTCCCAGCATGGCTTCGCAGGATTTGGTATGCAGATTTGGTTCAGATGTCCAGTTGCCCTCTTTGGTCTCTTCCTCTGTGGTCAGACCTTCTGTCCCAAGGTCCATTTTTCTATCTGGATCTCAAGTCTCTGAACTTGATGGCATGGAAATTGAACGCTTAGTCCTTAGACATAGGGGTTTCTCTGATTCTGTGATTGAAATATTGATTCAAGCTTGTAAGTCTGTAATTAGGAAGATCTATCACAAGGTTTGGAAGGCCTTTATTTCATGGTGTATAGATCATGTTTTTCCCTGAAATTCTTTCAGAATTCCTAGGATTTTGCCATTTTTGCAGTATGGTCTAGCTAAGAGCCTATCTGTCAGTACTCTGAAGAGACAGATTTCTGCTCTTTCAGTTTTGATTCACAGGATCCTACATTCCTGATCTTAATAGTTTTGCTCAGCTCTGGTTCGTATTGAACCTGTTATCAAGCCTATTTCTCCTCCAGGGAATCTTAACCTGTTGTGTAGGGTTTTGCACACTTCTCCTTTTGAACCTATGCATAAATTGGACATTAAACTAATTTTGGGAAAGTGTTATTTATTTTGGCTATTTCTTCTGCTAGAAGAGTTTCTGAGTTATCTGCTCTTTCTTGTGAACCTCGTTATCTGATTTTTTCAGGATAAGGCTGTTTTACAGATCTCATTTTATTTTTTGACTAAAGTTGTTTCTTCAGACAACATTAGCAGAGAGATTGTTGTTCATTCCTTGTGTCCTAATCCTAAGAATGCTTCTGAGAGATTGTTGCATTATTTAGATGTTGTTAGGGCATTAAAATATTGCATTGATGCTACTAAGGATTTTAGACAAACTTACAGTTTGTTTGTTCTTTTTTCTAGCCCTAGGAAGTTTTTTTAGCCTCTTTTAAATCACAAAGCTTATTTGGAGGCAGGCCAGCCTCCACTGCAGTGGATTACTGCTCATTCTACTAGGTTTGTTGCTACTTCTCGGGCTTTCAAGAATGAGGCTTAAGGTGATCAGATTTGTAAGGCAGCCTCTTGGCCTTCTTTGCATACTTTTACTAAATGCTACAATGTTTATGTTTTCTTCTTCTGAAGCAGAAGTTGATAGAAAGGTCTCGGTTTGTTCCCCCCCCCCCCCTGTTTAACTTATTTTAAGAGCATTCAAAAGAAAAAAAAAAGGAAAAATGTTATTGGGGCTGTGGATTTAATTTCTAAGTAAACAAATATGTTTATAATCCCTCCCTTTATGTTATTACTCATGGACTCCACAGCTTGGGTATTATTTCCCAAGAGTAATGGATCACCATCTGTATAAAAGAAAACATAATTCATGCTTACCTGATAAATTAATTTCTTTCATGCTGGTGAGAGTGCAAAAATACCCCAACCTTATGTTTTTTGGGGGTTAGTTTTTTTTTCTTCAGCACATCTTTTTTCCCTGCTCCTTTTATGACTCGTTTTTTTTTTTTCTTACCTCACTTGCTTGGCTATATATTAGACTAAGGTATGAGTGAGGTGTGTGTGTGTGTGTGGGGGGGGGGGGGGTTTATAGAGCATAAAGGGTTTGTGAATTTTGCCTCCTCCTAGTGGTAGAAAAGAGTAATTCCCAAAAGTAATGGATCGTGGACTCTCACCACCATGAAAGAAATGAATTTATCAAGTAAGCATAAATTATGTTTTTTTTTAGTGTGGCCAATGTATTTATTTCAAATTAATTTGATTTTTTACTTTTTTTTTTATAAATGAATATTCTGCATACTAAGACATCTTGACAATATTGATAATGTATATGACCTTATATTATTATTATTATTACATCACCATTTATTTGTAATGCCCTGTATGTTGACATTATAGACAGTTTGAGCAACATTACAATAGTGTCATAGTAGTGTTATCATTTTTGTGAATATATTATATAGGAATCAGTTTTATCTTTATGTTAGACAGATCTCCTGATCCCTTAGAACATATACTAATGCATATAAACCCATATACCCCTATGTATCATAACAACATTAACCATTTTGTAATATAACTCTGTTTAATGTGCTAGCCTCATTACATTAATATCTTCCTAACCCAACCACATCAGAAGCTTACCTGATAACATCCAGATTTAGATGTTCACAACCTCTATAAATTAATTGTAAAATTAAATTATCCTTGTTTTTTTTTTTTTTTAAAGTTCTTTATTATATATCACAAAATATACATTAGGTATACATTTAAAGATTTTGTATTTATACATTGCTAGTTTTACAGGTATATCATACATTTTTACATATACGGCACACATTTGAATCCTAAACTTAACTCTGATAGCCTCTCCATTGATATTAAAATAGTTAGAGCACAAGTTAATTACATTATTGGTCTACAATATCCCTCTATAAATAATATTCTGGGTTTCTATCCTCATTTATTTAATATACATTTCCCATTTATTCATAAAAGTTTTCTTTCTTCTATTAGTATCATTTAGTACGTCATATTTCTCTATTATAAGTTGATTATAGATTGTTTTATTAAACATAGGAATGGAAGGTCTCTTTTTTTTCCATAGTTTGGTAACTATCTTTCTCGCTATCAATATAGCTATTATAATAAAAGATTTATGTTTAAAGCTTATTTTTTGGGGTATTTGTAGTAACAAAACTGTACTTTTATCTAGACAAATCTTAATTTTAAGTATCTTTGATATCCAAAATGATATCTTTAACCAATATTGATATATTTTGGGGCATTCCCAAAAATAATGAGACAAATTGGGGGCGCTATATAGGCATTTTGGACAGACTGGATTTGTATCTTTTGTCCATTTGCATCTCTTAGTTATTGTGACATAATCATTATGGACGATTCTCTGTTGTGATTCATTGAGATATAATATTGAATGGCTTACAGGTAAAGAAAAATATACCAATATGATAGTGGAAAAAAATTGATTTACCCTTATCAATATCCTATCTATGCCATGCGGAGACACATGAAATTCCTAAAAATATCAAGTCACATATAGTATATCGGGATTGTCTGGCAACATGGAAGATTATTTGTAGATATCTTGGTGAGAACCATCAATACTCACAATATATTCCAATTACTGGGAATCCGAGATTTCCAATGGGTAATAACTATCCATTTTGCAATTGGAATCTTTTTGGTATCCATAAAATAGGAGACCTATTCAGAGGGAATAGTAATGATATATACTCTATACAGGAGATCTTTGATAAATATCAAATCAAAATGAAAAATTATCTTTACTATGCTCAGATTAAATCTTATTTTAAAACTGTAAATAGGGCCTTACCAACGGTAATCAAAGAGAATAATATCACAGAAATCTGTGAAAAATATATCAAAGAAAATTTTAAATTAACCAATATATACAAAAAATGTATTGACAGAATCGAAGAGGGTAATGCTCCAAAAATTATTGATAAATGGGAACAGGTAACAGATTTAGCAACTACTAAAGAACAGCTATACTATAGCATTAATACAGTTAAACAAACTACACTGGCAAATTATCCTTGTTTAGACAGAGAATGTCCAATTTACTTCTATTATCAAATTTGCATGTTGAAGAGAAAACCTAGATAGGCTTATATGGAGCATGTGTCTTTAACACTGTATGGCAGCGAAGTTTGCAACAATGTTTATAATACTGTTATACACTGTTCCAAACACAAATATTTATAAATAAAAAGAACATTTTAAATAAAAATATACTTTGTTCCCCATGTGAAGAATGTAAAATATTTATTAATCACTTTGGGTTATGGAATATGGTTAGAATTTTATTGCACTGTAAGTTTATTCACTGCATGTTGTATTCTGTGCATTGCCTTCCCAAGTTAGCATAATTGAATAAAACTGAAATTCTGAAGCATGTCAGCCGTATGCTTATATCACTGATTTGTATATGACTCAATAAAGTATGAAACCATGACCAATAGCTGGACATGTGTTCTTGGGCTGCTGGGCCCTATAAAAAAGCATTGTGAGTGACTGTTATTATGGCTTTTTAATGCTATAGATAATGTTAATTGCATGTCCATCTAGATTGTAAGTTCCTACGGGAATAGGGCCCTCAATTCCCCCTGTATTTGTCTGTAAATTTTTGTCTTTTATTGTATTGTTTCTCCGTTGTACTTTTATCCTTGTACCCACAGGCAGCGCTGCGGAATCTGTTGGCGCTTTATAAATAAAGAATAATAATGTCACATACTGTGAAAAGGGTTAGAGTGTTGCTGTGACAAAACATGAGCTCTCTATTTGTCAAATTGCAACACTTATGGAGTGTGATGCACAAATGTATCAATACTACTGGAAATGGAAAATAGAAGGATCCAGAACATGGTGGGCGGGTTCCGATGTCTGCAACAGAACATCAAAGCAAAAGGACCATCTTATCTGACAAAAAGCTAAACATGAAATAATAACAGTTAATTCATTATTAGCTACAAACTGGTTGATCACAATCATTTAGAAAGTTTAGAAGTTTAGCTAATGGTTTACCAAATTTACAAAATCTACCTTTAAAAACTATGGGTTTTTCATAAATAAATAATTTGATAACCTTTTCTAAAGGATTGTGTTTGACCCCATAGCTCTTCGTTTCTATCTTTAAACTTTTACAATGTATTTATCCAACTTTGGTACACTAGATTTACATTAAGGGGACATTAAACACTAAATATATTTTATAAGTATAATATTGAGGTTATTACCCATCTCATTCTAGTCATGAGTGCCAGCATTTTTAAATCTTTCACTGATTTCTAGTGCTGAGGTGTTTGCAAATGTACAGCAACTCTCCTTTGAATACCTAACAAATATAATGTCCAATGGAATAAATGAAACAAGAACCTATTGCTAAGTGGTTAAACAATTACAATGTAAAACACGGTAAGGGTTAATGTTTGTAAGTGTAAAATATTTGCATGTCAATTTTGCCCTAGAAAAGTCATCTCATTGGATAGAACGTTTGTATCTCGTAGACCTTACAGACATGAAGAAAGTGTTGACATGGAGCTAGATTACGAGTGGAGCGATATTTAGCGCTCCCACTCGAACATAAACTATGCTAGACGGAGGCTTTTTGCACGCGTTGGGTTGTATTATGATTTTAAAGAAAAAATTGGAAAATTATTATTACTATACATACTGTATAATATTCTAAATAATTCATAGAATATATATATATATATATATATATATATATATATATATACATTATATACTGTAGATATATGTGTGTGTTTACAGTATGTATAATAATTTTAAATAATTTATATAATTTAAAAAAATAAATGTATATTTATTATTTTAATGGTGTGCCTTAAAAAAAAATCTAATCCAGATTTTTTATTGTTTAAAAAAGATAGATAATCCCTTTATTACCCATTCTCCAATTTTGCATAACCAACACGGTTATATTGATATACTTTTTACCTCTGTGATTACCTTGAATATAATTTTCTGCAGACTGCCCCCTTATATCAGTTCTTTTTACAGACTTGCATTTTAGCCACTCAGTGCTCACTCATAAATAACGCCACAGGTGTGAGCACAATGTTAGCTATAAGGCACATATGAACTAGCACTGTCTAGATGTGAAAAACTGTCAAATTTAAGAGGTGGCCTTCAAGGGCATGCAATATGAGCCTACCTAGGTTTAGTTTTCATCAAAGAATACCAAGGGGCCCATTTATCAAGCTCCGTAAGGAGCTTGAAGGGTCATGTTTCTAAAGGCCGCTGCTCCATAACCTGCCCGCCTGCTCTGAGGGTTGATCGGGTTGATTGACACCCTTTGCTGGCCGCGAATCTGCAGGGGGCGGTGTTGCACCAGCATTTTACAAGAGCTGCTGGTGCAATGCTGAATGTGGAGAGCGTATTGCTCTCCGCATTCAGCGATGTCTGTCGGACATAATCCGCTGATCGGATCATGTCGGACAGACATTTGTTAAGTAGGTCCCCATGAGAACAAAGCACATTTGATGATAAAAGTAAATTGGAATTTTTTTTAAAATTGCATGCCCTATACGAATCAAGAAAGTTTAATTTTGACCAGACTGTACATTTAAGATTGCTATGTTTTCATGTCCTAAATTGTGAACTCCAATGCACATCATTTACATTCCTTTGTTCTTCACACAGACATTTTTTTACTTTTTTATTATTATTATATATATATATTTCTATATATCTGATACTGTTCTTGTAAAATACATATCTATACCTACAGTATATATCCGTAGCAATAGATATACAGGTATAGGTATATATAGATATAGATATATATAGAAATATGTATTTACAATAAAAAGTACATTAAACTGTAAGTGAGGTAGGGGTGTTGAAAATAATCGTCAAGATGATGCATCGCGATGTGGCGTTAAATGATGCTGCATCGATGCAGTGAAGAGCAGCATCGATTCAGGCGACGTCACGTGACCCCGCCTCCTGGACCAACACCAGAGTCAAGGAAAGATAGAGAGAGCATGGTGAAGTATAGTACTAGCGCAATGTGCAGTGATTGACTTCAACTGGGGCAATATAAGCAAGTATGCGATCCCTGGAAGCTGTCAGGGTGCCAGGAATCAGACTGAGATGAGAAGTGCAAAAATAATCACACCTTTATTAATAGTATAAAAATAATAAAAAGTCCACAAGTCAAATAACAAGCCAGGAATCAAAACCTGTTAGGTTTCAACTGATGAAAGACAGTTGTTTGGATCTGCAACTGCGAAACTGCGAAATGGAGCTGAGATTTATCTTATCAGGAAGACAACCAGCTAGCTCACAGTGAATTTTTGGTAAGATACAGTTGAGGTATATTCAGGTATGAACCTGGTTAAGATCTCAGAAATAAATCAGAAGAATGTCTCTCTCTATGAGGAAGAGCTATATATATAATTAAGCAGGCAGTCCTGAGTAACTGAACAGTGTCTCTTGTAATCATATACCAGGTGAGTAACGAATTGCAGTGATGAGAAACTTCACATATATACATATATACAAATTAGAACATGTTCATGCTTACCACAACCTCAGGACACTTTGCTTGCAGTTATTTTCAGTGAGAGGAGAGTTTCTGATCTGCAGCTGACAGGCAACAGTGAAGAAAGGCAATCAAGTAAGAGACAGAGCGGCTGTATGGAAACTGGAACTCAATTACAGGTTGTTATTCCTTAGAGCCTTTAATGTAAATAGTCAGCGGCAGACTTAGTTACAGTGACTGTGACAAACAAAAGAGCAGAGGTTTGGTATTGTAGCACAACTGTTTCCTTTGAGAGGAGAAGATTGCTGCAGCTTGTGGGAGTCAGCATGAAGTGGGAATCAGTCTCCCAGTTTGTAAAGATCCTGTGCTGCAGGCAGTTTAATGATTGGAAAGTTTCCTATTGTTTAGGATGCTTGAAATATCTCAGTAGATAAAGGAGATTAGAACAGTAATTTGTAATCCAAAATATCTTAGGATAAAGCAGAGAGAGCAACTATGTTACTCCTATAACACCCAATAACTAAGCACTTGTCTAAGGTTAGAAGACAGGTGATATAGAGTAGGTAGGTTGGTCTAATGAATAAAGGTGGTATTGGAAGTTATTCACACAAGTCAGTTTAAGATGGAATACCTGACATAATCCCCCCTTCAAGCAAACCGCACCACGGTCTGTGGCTGAGGTCTATGAGGATTGCGTCTATAGAATTGAGCAATAAGCCTAGGGGCAGTTATACTTGGTTAGTTGGAAGGGTTATTGCCCCAAGTGTCCTCATTGGGGCAATAACCCTTCCAACTAACCAAGTATTGTAGTTCACCATTATGAATCCTGTAGTCAGTAATCTCCTTCACTTCATATTCCTCAGAGTCTATAAGTGGTGTTGTTGGTGGCATCACCTGAGTCTTGGTGATTTTAGCTGGTTTCAACAGAGAGACATGGAAGGTCGATTGGATGGTTAAGTTAGAGGGCAACTGAAGGGTGACTGCATTCTCGTTGATTACACAAATGATCTGAAATGGTCCTATGAATAAACTGGCTAATTTTTTACTGGGAACTTGAAGTTGTAGATTTTTTGTCGACAACCATACCCAATCCCCTGTAGTATATGTTGGTGGTGTTCTTCGCCTGAGATCGTAATAATTTTTCTGCACTACCTGTGCGGTCTCCATATTTCTGCGAAGTAGTTGGAAATTCTCAGTTATTTTATCAGCCAATTCTTCAATGGAAAGATTCGATGTGACTTGTTTTGAATTTACGGAGATATTGGGATGGTATGCAAAATTAGCAAAAAATGGGGATAACTTAGTAGAGGAATTGGTAGAGTTATTGCACGTAAATTCAGCTAAAGATAAGTATTTTTTTACATTCATCTTGATGATATGCACAATAACATCGTAGGTAGGATTTAAGCCACTGATTAAGGTGTTCAGCCTGTCCGTTGTTCTGCGGATGATATGCAGTGGTGTATCTGTGTTTAATTTGGAGTTTCTGGCAGAGGTTTCTCCAGAAGCGGGAGGTAAACTGAGTTCCTCTGTCCATGGTTAGTATAGATGGTATGCCATGTAATCTAACAACATTATCGATGAAGGAACTGGGAAATTTGTGAAATGGTATTAAATGAGCTTGTTTCGTAAACAGATCTATAACGACTAAAATGGTATTCATACCTGATGATACTGGTAGTTCAACGATAAAATCCATGCCCAAATGGGACCATGGTCTATCTGGTATCTGAATGGGCGTGAAAGGAGCTTTCTTTTCAGACTTAGAAGATGTGCAGATGATGCAGTTATGTACATATTCCGTTATGTCTTGTATCATCTTAGGCCACCAGTAACTCCTAGAGATTATTTCATTTGTTCTTGTAATGCCTGGATGACCGCAGAGAGGAGGATCATGGTGGTCCTTAATTAGCTCCTTGCGTAGGGAGATAGGAATGTATAATTTATCCTTTTTGTACCATAAACCATCTGAGGCTTTCTGTAGATCGTCTGGAATATGGGTTTCCAAATGAAGAGCCTTGTGGTATTTAGCCTTGTCACAGTAAGTTAAGCCAATTAATTTCTCATGAGAGATGATTTCTGTTGTATTGTCATTATTTACAGGTATAGGATCTCTTCTGGAAAGAGCATCTGCCTTGCCATTTTTTAAGGCAGGTCTGTAGACTATCTGGAAATTAAATCTACTAAAAAAAAGACTCCAGCGTACCTGACGTGCTGAAAGTGTCTTATTCCTCTGTAAATACTCCAAGTTCTTGTGATCGGTATACACCAAGATGGGAAGTAATGTGCCCTCTAGGAGATGTCTCCAGTACTCAAACGATCTCTTAATGGAAAGCAATTATTTTTCCCCTATAGGGTAATTCCTTTCAGGAGGAGATAACAACTTTGAATAAAAAGCTATGGGATGTAAAGGATGAGTGATATCTTGTCTTTGTGAAAGTACTGCTCCAAGTGCATACTCCGAGGAATCAACCTCTAAAACATATTGTAATTCAGGGTTTGGATGACATAATATTGGAGCAGAAGTAAAAGAAGTTTTTAGGAATGTAAATGCTTCTTCAGTCTTTGGGTTCCATTGAAATATGGTTGATGATCCAGTTAAAGCTGTCAGAGGTTTAGCTATTGTGGAATAGCCCTTGATAAACTTTCAGTAGCAGTTGCTAAACCCTAAGAACCTCTGAAGTTCCTTTTGGTTTTTTGGGGTAGGCCACTTTTCAACGGCTTCCACTTTGTTCGGTTGCATTTCAATCCCTTCTGGGGATATAGAGTACCCCAAAAAGGAGATCCTGGTGGAATGGAAAAGGCATTTTTCTGCTTTGGCATACAAACTGTGAACTTGTAACCGGGATAAAACCCATCTCACATTCTTAATGTGATCCTCTAAAGTTTGTGAATATATTAAAATGTCGTCTAAATAGACTACGACACAGATATCCAACAGGTCCCAAAACACATCATTGATGTAATGTTGAAAAGTGTCAGGGGCATTACATAGGCCGAACGGTATTACCAGATACTCGTAGAGCCCATATCTGGTACAAAATGCCGTCAGCCACTCATCTCCCTCTCGTATGCAAATGAGATTGTACGCGACCCTTAAATCAAGTTTAGTAAATATGGTCGCCTCATGCAACCGTTCAATCAGTTTGGGGATTAGAGGGAGAGGATATCTGTTTTTTACTGTTATCTTATTTAGTTCCCTGTAGTCTATGATGGGACGTAATGACTGATCTTTGTTCTTGACAAAGAACATTCCCGCACCTGCAGGAGAGACAGAAGGTCTTATAAATCCCTTCTTCAAGTTGTCGTCTAGATAAAACTTGAGGTGTACCAATTCAGGTTGGCTTAAGGGATATAGATGGCCATAGGGTATAGCTGAGCCCGGCTTCAAATCTATGGGGCAATCATAACTACGGTGAGGAGGTAGTGTTTCAGCCTCCCTTTTACTAAACACTTCAGAGAAATCTGCATACTCGGGAGGTATTTGTAAACATTCCTCAGACATGTTTATAGACTGAGGAGTGTTTAAACAGACTTTTTGACAGTGAGAGGAATCTAAAGAAACCTGTAGAGTTTTCCAATTTATAACAGGTTCATGTAGTCTGAGCCATTACATGCCCAATACAATAGGGAAATGGGGGGAAGGGAGGACATCAAAGCGCAAAAATTCATGGTGGTCAGAGTGAGTACTTACTAATATGGGTACAGTATGGTGAGTTATTGGGCCGCTAGAAATATATGTACCATCAACAACACGAATTGACACAGGCTGTTGTTTTTGCTCAAGTGGTATTTTATTAATTCTAACAAACTCCAAATCAATATAAGTCCCATGTGCACCCGTGTCAACTATGGCTTCTGCTGGGTAGCGCTTACGGTCCCACTGCAAGAAGAAAGAGATGGTACAGTAGTTAGATTTAACCTGAGGAGAATCAACAGTATTACTCAAAACCCACTTACTCTTCTTGTTTTTCTGTAATAAGGGGCATTCTCTCACAGTATGTGCTGGATTGGCACAATATAGACATAATGCTTTAGACCTCCTTCTTTGTTTTTCCTCCTGGGATAACGGACCTCTCAATAGACCTATGTCCATAGGTTCCTGTGTGACAGCAGTCGTGCTAGGATGATAGGTAGAATGAGATGGCCTTTTATAAGTTTGATCTGAACCATGGCGTTCATTCTTCCTTTCTTTCAGCCTTCTATCAATTTGTACTGAGAGTCTCATTAAACCTTCTAAGGAATCAGGAAGTTCTACTCGGGCCAGTTCATCCTTTATTGCGTCGGACAGTCCTAAACGGAACTGATTCCTTAGTGCTATATGGTTCCATTGAGAGTCTGTTGAAAACTGTTTGAATTCAGTGATGTATACTTCAGCAGAGCGGGAACCTTGTTTTAGTGCCCTCATTTTAGTTTCAGCTGTTAATTGTGTGTTGGTGTCAGACTATAATTCATCCATTGCAGCCAAAAAGCTAGGGAGAGACGAGATAATGGGGTTGTTGGTCTCAAAGAAAGAGTCTGCCCAGATTCTTGGTTCACCCCTTAAATAGGTGATCATTGTCAATACCTTCACCCTTTCAGTGGGATAGGTTTTTGTTTTTAACGTAAAGGTAAGGAGACAGGCATTTCTAAATTGTCTGTACAGCCATCTATCCCCTGAGAAAACATCTGGAGGAGAGATGTGTGGTTCAGGGACGCTCTCAGAGGTGGTTGCCTTTGGTGTTATAGCATCCTTAATGATCTTCCTTAAGGTTTCGTTTTCAACCTGTAGGTTAGTGAGGGTTTGACCCATTTGATCCACTTTCTGAGATAAACCATACACTATCTGCGGCAGTTCTGCTGGATCCATTTTTATAGGCTTAGTTATTATGTTAGGTTTCAACTGATGAAAGACAGTTGTTTGGATCTGCAACTGCGAAACTGTTATAAAATGTCTCAACGGAGCTGAAATTTATCTTATCAGGAAGACAACCAGCTAGCTCACAGTGAATTTTTGGTAAGATACAGTTGAGGTATATTCAGGTATGAACCTGGTTATGATCTCAGAAATAAATCAGAAGAATGTCTCTCTCTATGAGGAAGAGCTATATATATAATTAAGCAGGCAGTCCTGAGTAACTGAACAGTGTCTCTTGTAATCATATACCAGGTGAGTAACGAATTGCAGTGATGAGAAACTTCACATATATACATATATACAAATTAGAACATGTTCATGCTTACCACAACCTCAGGACACTTTGCTTGCAGTTATTTTCAGTGAGAGTTTCTGATCTGTAGCTGACAGGCAACAGTGAAGCAATGCAATCAGGTAAGAGACAGAGCGGCTGTATGGAAACTGGAACTCAATTACAGGTTGTTATTCCTTAGAGCCTTTAATGTAAATAGTCAGCGGCAGACTTAGTTACAGTGACTGTGACAAACAAAAGAGCAGAGGTTTGGTATTGTAGCACAACTGTTTCCTTTGAGAGGAGAAGATTGCTGCAGCTTGTGGGAGTCAGCATGAAGAGGGAATCAGTCTCCCAGTTTGTAAAGATCCTGTGCTGCAGGCAGTTTAATGATTGGAAAGTTTCCTATTGTTTAGGATGCTTGAAATATCTCAGTTGATAAAGGAGATAAGAACAGTAATTTGTAATCCAAAATAGCTTAGGATAAAGCAGAGAGAGCAACTATGTTACTCCTATAACAATCAATAACTAAGTACTTGTCTAAGGTTAGAAGACAGGTGATATAGAGTAGGTAGGTTGGTCTAATGAATAAAGGTGGTATTGGAAGTTATTCACACAAGTCAGTTTAAGGTGGAATACCTGACAAAACCAGGAGAACAGCAGTCAGGAACAAGCCAGGGATCAGGAACCAGGATGGATGTCAGACAGCCAGGTAATATACAGGAGCTCTCACAAACAGGTCTGAGACAACGCAAGGGCAAAGCATACTGAACAGAGACCCTTTAAATAATAAGTGATGACATCACAATTCTGAGACTGCATCATGTCTCATACCGCTGATGTACAACAGTCTGGCCATAAAAGAAAGTGCAGGAAATGAGCAGCATCACACAATATGCACCAGAGTCAGCAAGAGAGGTGAGTAAAATGGCTGCCAGCAGCACATGGCAAACAAAGCAGGGAAAAACCCTAACAGTTCCCTCCCCTCAACGACCCTTCCCCCGCGGGAGGACAAAAGACTTATTGGGGAAACGGGCATGGAAGGCACGGAGGAGGGTGGGAGCATGAACATCAGAGGAGGGAACCCATGAACGCTCCTCCGGACTGTAGCCCCTCCAGTAAACCAAATACTGTACGTGGCCCTATGAGAGCAATAATGCTGCTGACCTCATAATCCTCATGGTTGTCAACAAAGATAGGACAGGGACGAGGCAATACAGTGGTAAACCGATTACAAACCAATGGTTTCAAGAGAGAGACATAAAAAACATTGGAGATGCGCATTTCAGGAGGAAGGTCAAGAGTGTAGGCCACAGGATTGACCCGTCGGAGTATTCGAAAAGGACCAACATAATTCTCTCTCTCACCAACCTGGTAGGAAGGTGGTGGAGGATGCCTATAATCAGCCTGGAACTTTTGGCGTTGCATAGAAAGATGAAGGCAATCCTGAATCTGCACCCACGTGGAACGGAGTTCCCGGAGATGCTCCTCCAAAGCTGGAATACCCTGAGACATGAATGAATCGGGCAACAAGGATGGCTGAAACCCATAATTCGCCATGAATGGGGATAACATGAAGGAAGCATAAATAGCACTATTACGGGCAAACTCTGCCCAGGTCACCACAACACACTGTTGCAACATATCTCGTAGGACATCATTAATAAATTCCTGGAAAACAGCAGGAGCATTATATAGGCGAAATGGCATTACAAGATACTCATAATGCCCGCTCCTGGTGTTAAATGTTGTTTTCCATTCGTGGCCCTCCTTGATCCTAACGAGATTGTACGCTCCTCTCAAATCAAGTTTAGTAAAGACCATAGCTCTCTGGAGGCGGTCAAAGAGTTCCGTAATGAGCGGAATAGGGTAAGCATTCTTAATGGTAAGATGATTAAGACCCCTATAATCGATGCATGGTCACAAAGAAGAAGCCAGCCCCTGCAGGAGAGCAGGATTTGCAGATGGTCCCCCGCGACAGAGCATCGGCAACATACTCCTCCATAGCACAATTCTCCTGCAGACAGAGGGTAAACCCGGCCCAAGGAGGAATGGCTCCGGGTTGCAGGTCTACAATCGTAAGACCGGTGAGAAGGCAACATACAGGCACGCACCTTGTCAAAAACGTCTAGGAACTCTTGGTACTCCTCTAGCAATTGAGATACCAAAGAAGTGCACAAGACTTTAACTAATTTACGAAGACAATTGGAAATACATTGCGGAGACCACGTCAAAATTTCGGACCTGCGCCAGTCGAGACTGGGATTGAGCTTTCGGAGCCAGGGATAACCCAAAACAACTGGAAAATGTGGAGAGTTTATCACCTGGAGGGTTTCAAAGTGGAGAACCCCAACAGCCATGGATAACGGAGCAGTTTCATGAGTAACAAGTGCGGGCTGAAGGGGCATACCATCAATGGCCTCAATAGCAAGCGGAACGTACTGAGGCAAAACAGGAATGGAGAGCTTTGATACAAAAGCATTGTCAATGAAATAGCCCATGGCCCCGGAGTCAACAAGAGCCTGGGTGACTATGGAGGAGTCCACCCAGGAAAGGACAACCATGACCAAAGGTTTCTCCTTTAGTGGTTCCGGGGATGAGGATAAACCACCCAAGGTCTTTTCCCGACAGGACCTTAGGTGTGAGTGTTTCCCGGCTGTGTAGGACAAGACTTCAAAAAGTGGCCCTGTAACCCACAATAGAGGCAGAGCCCCTCCCTTCTCCTAAAGGCCCTCTCCACCACAGAGAGATGCGTGAATCCCAACTGCATCGGCCCAGCAGTACCTGGTGACTCGGAACCAGGAGGCATGGGAGGATAGGGAGGCATGGGTGGGAACGAACACATAGGAGACAACAGAACAGGAGGCTTCCGCAAGCGCTCCTTGAAAGAGGGCCTCTCACTTAGTCTGATGTCAATTAGGATCAAAAAAGACACCAATGCCTCGAGATCTTCTGGTAAATCTCTGGCAGCAACTTCATCTTTAATCGCATCAGAGAGCCCATGAAAGAAGGCAGCAACAATGGCTTCATCGTTCCAACCTACCTCTGCGGCAAGCGTATGGAACTCAATGGCATACTGAGCAACAGATATTGTACCTTGCTGAATGGACATGAGTCATTTAGCAGCAGAGGAGGAGCGAGCCGGAACATCAAATACCCTTCGAACGGAGGCCACAAATTCAGGGTAATTTGAAATCACTGGTTTATTAGTCTCCCACAATGCTCAGGCAAGAGCTGTGTCAGAGAGTAATGAGATGAGAAATCCCACCTTAGCTCTGTCAGAGGGAAACGCCTGAGGTAACATCTCAAAGTAAATGTCCACCTGGTTCAAAAACTCTTTGCACTGATTAGGATCACCTCCATATCACTGAGGTAGTGGTGCAGAACTGGACATGCTCCTGGTAGGACTAGGTGCAGCAGCAGAAACAGGAGCAGCATAACTTGCGGGACACTTTGGTCCAAATGTGCAGTGCAAGGGTTTGCAGGGCTAGTGCAAATTGATCCAAACGGTGATCCTGTTCATCCATCCTGGAAATTATGGCAGGTAAAGGTGGATTAGCACCATCAGGATTCATGGCCCTTGCGTAATGTCAAGGTGCCAGGAATCAGACTGAGACGAGAAGTGTATAAATAATCACACCTTTATTAATAGCAAAAAATAATAAAAAGTCCACAAGTCAAATAACAAGCCAGGAATCAAAACCAGAGCTGGTAGTCAGACGAGCCGAGTCAGGAGCCAAAGCAAGTAGTCAGACAAGCCGAGTCAGGAACCAGGAGAACAGCAGAGTCAGGAACAAGCCAGGGATCAGGAACCAGGAGGGACGTCAGACAGTCAGGTAATACACAGGAGCTCTCACAAACAGGTCTGAGACAACGCAAGGGCAAAGCATACTGAACAGAGGCCCTTTAAATAATAAGTGATGACATCACAATTCTGAGACTGCATCCTGTCTCACACGGATGATTTACACCAGTCTGGCCATAAAAGGAAGTGCAGGAAATGAGCAGCATCACACAGTATGCACCAGAGTCAGCAAGAGAGGTGAGTAAAATGGCTGCCAGCCTCACAAGGCAAACAAAGCAGGGAAAAAACCCTGACAGAAGCGTTCCATATTTCCGCTGTAGGTACTGGTGGTGAAGGGGATTCAATGGTGATGACAGTGACACAGTGTAGACCTGTAGACCTGACCACAACTCATTTTTATTTGATTTACGGTGAGAAATTTAATATAGTACTGTCTACTACTAAATTAGTCATTCTTTTATGTTTTTCAACCCACATTTTGCCTGACAGCACTACATATCTGGCGAGGAGGCGGTAATGAGGTTGTTTTCTACATGGTCTGCATTATTGTGGAGTCCACATAGATTTACCTTCCCTGTCACTTTCAGTTTTGATATATACACATAATTATTGAATATGTTGGCACTTCATAAATAAAGTATAATAAAAATAATTATTATTATCTATGTCCACAATAATGCAGACCGTGTAGAAAACCCCTCATTATCACCTGCTTACTAAATACGTGGGGCTCTCAGGCAAAATGAATTTTTTGTGATGACGCAGTTGGCTTAGGCATATCCTAATCATAGCTACATTTAAATATGTTAAATAAGTGATTATTTCTACAATTGTTTTAAATCCATCATTGACAATGACTCTGAGGTACATTCTATTAGTCTTTATAAAGAAAATAAACAAAATACAATTTTCCCTTGAAGTATGTAGGAATTATTCTAGAGCTGAATACAAGACTTGTGAAACATTACATGTACCCCACTACCCCATGATAGAAACTTTTGTGCACTGTGCAATCTAGGCTAGTGAAAATAAGTTATAAACAAAATATATAGACTATTATAAAAAAATATATATTGACTGATTTGGCATTGAAATAAAAGCCTAGTGTAGGTGTAGTGTCAAGTCCATGACCATATCATGAGGAACACTTTGGGGTCTATTTAACAAGGGCTGAATGGCCCCTGTTCCCCTTGTTTCTGCACGAGCCTTCAAGCCGGACACAGGAGTTAAGACCGCTGCTCCTAAACTCATACGCAGCCTCTGAGGCGGCGTATAGCAATCTGCCCGATGATGTACAATCGGGCTGATTGACACCCCCTGCTAGCGGCCGATTGGCCGTGAATCTGCAGGGGGCGGTATTGCACCGGCAGTTCACAAGAACTGCTGGTGCAATGATAAATGCTAACAGCGTATGCTGTCTGCATTTATCAATGTGTGGTGGACATGGTCCGCTATAGCGGATCATGTCTGTCCGCACATATATAAATAGACCCCATGGAGTTGAAAGATCCCCCATCTTTTAAATGCACACAAAAAAATTCTGTAGTATTTATTAAACTTTAAATAAATATTGCAGAACTTCTTTTTTGTGCATCTAAAAGATTGGGAATCTTTCAACTCCATGGGGCCAATTTATTATTGTGTGGGCGGACATGATCCGCTGTAGCGGATCATTTCTGTCGCACATCGATAAATGCCAACAGCATATGCTGTCGCCATTTATCATTGCACAAGCATTTCTTTTGAAATGCTTGTGCAATGCTGCCCCCTACACATTCTAGCAGAGGGTGTCAATCATCCCAATTGTATCTGATTGGGATGATTGCTGTCCGCCACCTCAGAAGTGGCAGACGAGTTAAGGAGCAGAGGTCTTAAGACCGCTGCTTCTTAACTTCAGTTTCAGGGGAACCTGAAACTACGGGGGTAGACTGCAGCATCCCCTGCTTGATAAATCTACCCCCATGTGTTAAAGGGGCATAAACACAATAGTATGGTGGAGGTGTGCACATCGTAACATACTATTTCAACATATTTTGCAATTGCAATATAAAGTGTGGTTTACAAATGGCTACTTTTGCTTTACCCCTATTTAACACTCAGATCTGAAGCGCAAGCACATAGCACATGCACTGCACTCGCTTGGTGTCAGTCTCAAACAGAACCTATAAAATACTAGGTTTGCAATGTGCAGTGCACTTACTTGCCTGTCAGTGTTGTCTCTACAGTTGAACCATGTTCATTCTGAAGTGGGAAATTGCTAGGTAATCAGTGTCACAGTAGTTAAAATATGTACTTTAATTACTTTACCTGCAAATTTATACTGCAGTGCCTCACCATTAACCCTTTCTTTTAAGTTTCTGAATTGTACAGCTCTAACTCCCCCCACACAATTCCTTTTATGGCTGTATCTAATCTATATCCACCTTTGCTTATTTTTGAGAATTATTTTGAAATACTACTTGCCAGCAATTTCAGAAGATTTTTTTATGCAAATTATTTTTACTTAATTAGCCCTTTTAGGATATGCCAAGATCTCAACATGTTTTATGGCACTTTAAGTGCATGTGCACTTGAGTATAAAAGAAAAGGTGCCAATCCCTGTGTTATTTATAACTAGGCTAAAGCAGCATTTTTTTTAACATACTTGACAAGTGTTTTTTTGGCGTGTGTTTTTTTAACACTGACAGAGTTCGTTGACAATCATCCGTCACATACGTGGCATCATGCTAAAATGGCAGAAGGAGACCAAAAAGAGCGAGAGATAAAACAATGCACCTAGCAATTTAAAAGCAAACATCTGGGCACATTTTGGATTTTATGAACATACTGGAAAGCACGAATTGGACAAGACACACGCTGTGTGTAAAGCCTGTCACACAAAAATGAAATACCAAGGGAACACTAATTACTTGAGAAACCACGTTAGCCGTTTTCACTCTGAGATGCTAGCACCTGCCAGTGTCAAGGAAATAGCAAACCAAGCTCAGCCAAGAATTGATGCAATGCTGTCAACTTTGCCGCCAAACTCTGAAAAGGGAAGAGAATAACAAAAGCTGCGGCAACTTTCATAGCGAAGGACCTACAGCCTTATTCTGTTGTGGACAACCCCGGGTTTCGCCACCTGTTGAAGACACTAGAGCCGCGTTATAAGCTCCTGTCATACAGTCATAAAACCAAAGCTCAGGTAATTGCAACAATGAGCCAAGCCAGTCGAGTCGCAATAACGTGTGATTCATGGACTTCAGTCACGGCGGAGTCTTAAGTTACAGTAACGGCACATTACGTTAGCAAGGACTGGCAGCATGTGCTGCAAATGAGAAGCGCTTATGAGTCTCATAAGGGTGCTCATTTGGCGGAGCTACTGTCTCGTGTTGTGGAAGAATGGCAGCTGTCAGATAAATCTGTAGTGCTTGTGATGAACAACGCGTCAAACATTATTGTTGCAGCTGTAGTCGGAAAATTCCCTCATGTAAAATGCTTTGCCCATACACTGAGTCTCGCGTCCCAGAGGGCACTGGAAGTGGCCATACTCTCTAGGCTTCTGGGCAGAATGTGACAAATCTCATCATTCTTTCACCGCAGCATTACAGCGAGCCACTGTCTGAAAGAGAAACAGAAATGTCTTGGCCTGAAGAATCATGAGTTGATAACTAATGTGACAACAAGGTGGAACAGCGCATATGACATGGTCGAGAGGTTCTTAGAACAACAACCTGCGATCTGCTGTAGGTGTATTAAAGCCAAGACATTTCTTGCATAAGGGATTATTCACACTAAAAAGTGTCTATTTTAAATAGACCCTTTAAAATATCAAGATACCATCCCATCCAGGAAGATCTGTCTGTAGGGGTTAACACTAAACCCAATAAATCCTAAACGTGTACCCCAGACAACTGAAGTCAAGCCACTATTAGAGAAAGGAAAAGCATTGACAGAATAAATCGTAAATTGACGCATTAAACCTTGAGTAAATCTTTATTGGATACCAAATATACTACACACACACACACACAATACAAAAGAAACCACACACACCTCATGTGCGCGTCACCCTTTCTTCACCATGATTCACTCTCTGGGGCCGAATTATCAAGATCCAAATGGAGCTTGATGCTCCTTGTTTCTAAAGACCACTGCTCCATAACTTGTCCGCCTGCTCTGAGGTGGCGAACAGAAATCAACCCGATCGAATATGATCAGGTTGATTGACACCCCCTGCTAGCAGCCGATTGGCCGCGAATCTGCAGGGGGCGGTATTGCACAAGCAGTTCAGCTTGTGCAATGATAAATCGCAACAGTGTATGCTGTCGGCATTTATCGATGTGCAGCAAACATGATACGCTAAATCGTATCATTTCCGCTTGCACTTTGATAAATATGCCCCCCATGTGTGTTTTTTTTGCATTGTCTGTGTCTGTGTGTGTAACTATATATTTGTGATCCCATAAGATAATCAAGTTTAAGTAGTAGTTCAATGCTACTTGTTGTAATGTCTAGTGTCTACTCTGTGTGTTCCAGATTCACTGTTTGCCAGTCAGGAAGCGCTCTGTTATGTAGATGTTGTTTACAGGCTGCACACCTGTAATTTATTGTACCGCATAAGGGATTTATGTTTTGTTTTGTGAGGATGACCATTTTCACTCTAATAATGGTAATAATAATGGTGGTAAGCTTGACCTCTATCTATTTTGGTTTTAATTTAATGTTTAGACATTTATGTTAATGTTTAGTATATTTAAATTTTAAATATTTTCTTTTATGAAGGAGTACACTGCACTACTACTTCAGTTTGATGTCATTTAGTATTTACTGTTCTAAATAAATACTGTTATTGTCTGCTGTATTCAGACTTTGCTACATGTACAGGAAGTGCCCTTTTTTTGAGCTGATAAAATAAAAAAGGGAGTTCTTCTGACTGCTTGATTTTTTTGCTGAAAAATGAAAATCATGGGCATTGGGCGCTAATCGTGATGCATCGCGGAATCAAATCGAAAACAGGATTATCTTAATCGAATCGAGAGACCAGTGAAGATGCGAAACCTTAAAGTGAAGACCATTAGAATGTGAAATATGTACAGTACTTATAAAGTAAAACATATATGCACATTAAATTTGATTGCGCTCAGTTACCATGACACTCGTAATCAAGCCCATGGTCAGGATTTCACTACTGCCAAGAACACAGAATTCATATAGACTTTATTGCCCTTGAGAAGTTTTCACCTCGCTGTCTTTGATTTTATTTTTTTCAAGTTTATATTTTTTATTATTTTAGCTTAGCCTGTTTATATTACATTTCCCCCCTACATTTAAATTAATTTTTTTGAAGCATTTTCATTATGCCAGTATACTTCACAGTTGCACTCTTGGTATGCACATGCATTATTACCAGATGCTGCAGCATTTATTATACTGGATAGCCACTTGCACGTCACGGAAATGACAAGAGGTTGGTACAAAAGGACACTCAAAATCAAAATTAAACTTTCATATTCAGATAGAGCATACACATTTAAATAGCTTTCCAATTTACTTCCATTAACAAAATGTGCACCATCTTTTTATATTTACACTTTTTGAGTCACCAGCTCCTACTGAGCATGTGCAAGAATTCACAGAATATGCATATAAGCATTTGTGATTGGCTGATGGCTGTCACATGATACAGGGGAAGTGGAAATAGACATAACTTTGAAATTTGTCAGAATTTATTTTTACTACTTATTTGAAGTGTAGACTTTGTTCTATTGCATTGTCTTTTTATCATGTATTTGTTCATTATGCAAATCTACTGTATTTACTAGTCCTTTAAGTTGCTCGGTTCTTGATGCGAGATACTAGTTTCTGCAACAGGTTTTACTGAGTCTCTGCCAATGAGCTTTACATTTCTCATGGTTGGTTTTTGGTTTATGAAGGGGCTCTTTGGCCAAGCTCAGTAAGTCTCTTGCATAGCTTCTCTGCCTTTCTGCTATACATAGCATATACAATTATATTACTCATAAAAGTAAGCTACAATGTTAAAGAAAAATGTGAAGAACTTCATTTTCTCAGCAACTAATTTTGTAAAATATATGCTCCTCTGTCACTATCCACCAATAAAACTTTGGGATCTGTCCTTATCAACCAGTGAGTTTCTATACAGCACAGCAATTTTGTGCTTCATGTTTTAAAAACAAAATAAATAGATTTTACGTAACTTCTGTCATACAAAGTGATTTTTCATATGCATAACATAAACTGCTTGAGTTTAATGTCTTCCATTGTGCTGTAGTTATTTCAGAAATACCCAAGAGATACAGGTATATTTCGAGATTAAGCAGCAATTAAATTCGTTCACTTAAATGAAACATTTTGGCCTAAATATGAATTTGTTTTTATTTTTTTCTAAGAGTGGCATTTAACAAGATCCTCTTGATGGAAAATTTAATATGACATTCACCAGCCTCCACCACTGCGAAGGTGCCAGGAGCAGGTTGGCACTACAGTATGCAATGCTGTGGGAAGATTGTCATAATACAGCCTGCGCTTCGTAATGTTTCTGACACCACTATAGAATATTGCTTCCAAGAGCTAGACTGGCATCCTCTAAAGCTTCACCTGCCAAGATGACGAAATCAATTGCCATTCCTCTAGGCAGTCAATGTTAAATTAAGGGGATCTACCAAAATAATAATTAAAGTAAATGTCAGGAAATTGTAACTCTTCCGCTTATCAGTTGCCAATACTTTTAACAGGAAGGAAAACACTATTATGAATATACTACAACGCTTCAATTTCCATCCAAGGTATATAATGGTATTATATATATATATATATATATATATATACCACTAGTCTATATCATTTGTTTATTTAAATGTCAGTGATCTGTCTAGTGACCAAATTCTGTGTGATTAGCCACAGTTTTAACTCATGTCTTTCAACTCCATCAGCAATTCAATAGATGTTCAGATGGGTCAATAAAGTTGTGATTCAAAATAAAATAATAATAATACATAGATCTATAGATAAATAATTAAATGCATGCTTATCTATGGTGTATTATGCATAATATTTATTTTCTATTCATTTTCCATTACCATTTATTTGATCTGAACTACTTTTTCTAATATACCTGTGGAGAATAGCCTTGTGGTTGATAGGTTAGGAGGAATGTGAAATTTGCAGGTACGTTTAAAGTTTCTATAATTAACTGTAATGTTTTTAGTTTTAAACTATACATAGGGATAATTTAACGTGCGCCCGTAAAGGGGCAAATATGCTCATTTATTGGCGCATGTTAAATAACCATCCATTGCAAGTGGCTGGTTATTGCTACCGCAAGCTCGCAGTAGCACTTTGCACTAAGCGAAATTAACCAAAGGTCAGACCTCTGGTTAATTAAACAAATGTCCCCCAATTGCCCCCCAAACAAAGTGGACAGTTCCTTTTTTTGTAATGAAAAATATGAGCATTTTTTAAAAAAAAAACTGCATAAAGCAGTTATACGGGGTTAAAGTGAGGGGATATGGGGTGCTGAAAAAAACAGCACTGAAAAGAGCCTATGGGAACTGTGTTTATACTGTTAATATACTGTATATGTATATGCTTATATACATATATATTTATGTGTTACTATGTGTATAGGATTTACTCCCTGCACTGCGCTAGGTTCTCTGCCATGTCTCACATGAGCACAAACCTTCCATACAATGCGAATGCGAATTTGCGTTCGCATTGCGTTTTACTTGTAATACCAGTGCACATTTTCGCATTACTGAGTGGAGCACAAATATTGTGTTCGTGAAAGCACCATTTTGCACTCAACTCGTGATCTAGTCCATAGGCCCATATTTATCAAGCTCTGTACGGAGCTTGAAGGGCTGTGTTTCTGGCGAGTCTTCAGACTCGCCAGAAACACAAGTTATGAAGCAGCGGTCTAAAGAGTACGATCGGGTTGATTGACACCTCCCTGCTGGCGGAGAGCATTTTGTTGTCCGCATTTAGCGAGGTCTTGCGGACCTGATCCGCACTGTCGGCTCAGGTCCACAAGACCTTTGATAAATAGGGGCCATAGTGTATACCATCCCATATTATATTATGTGATCTGCTTATATAAATTACATTGTTCTAAATTCATAAAACATCTGAAGATATGTTTATATTGTTTATATTAGATAATACCAAATAGAGTGGAAACACCAAATTACAATAAATAAAAAATACTCTTCTCTCTCGCTCTCAGTAAAAGATACACATATATTATACAGTCATCTTCCTATGAAAATCAGACATTTACATCTCTACACTATTCAGGTGAGACATCAGCCTTAAAGCAATCAATAATGCGGCATGTATATTTAAACAAACATCATTTTTTTTTTAATATTAGCAGGATTATAAAGTAATGTTTAAAGCATAGAAAACATATGTTTAAAAGGACATAAAACAGGTTGAGATCTGTGCCTATCCTAAAAGGGCTAATTAATTAAAAATAGTATAAAATGTGCATAAAAAATTGTTTAAAAATTGCTGGCAAGTATTTTAAAATAAGTTTCAAATATAAGCAAAATGAATTACATAGCTAAGCTGCCTGGAGCAGCTAACTCCACCCCCTATCAGTTTTTTAGACACAGGCATTGTATTTCAACTGAGGTCACAGTTTCTAGGCATGCAGATAATCCCTATGCACTTTTGCACTTTTTCTATAGATATAGATACAGCCATAGAAGAAAATGTGTGAGAGCAGTTAGAGCTTTGCAATTCAGAAACTAAAAAGAAAGGGTTAATGGTGAGGTACTGCAGTATAAATTTGCAGGTAAAGTAATTAAAATACATATTATTATATTTTGTCTCTATCCCAACTTGTTTTATGTCCCTTTAATATGAAATACCAGCACAATAGTCTTTGTAATTGCTGTCAGCGCTGCGGAATCTGTTGGCACTCTACAAATACCTGATAATAATAATAATAATAAATATAAATGATCATTAAAAAATACCATACCTATGCCCCTCTAATAAATAGATTTGTTAATTTAATGTAAAATTATGAATTTTATGTCCTCAAAAATGTGACATAAATGTTTCAATATATATTCCATTTCACAAACATGTTTGGTTCTGTAAACACTGCTGTAAAACTCTTTTATGAGTACACTGAGTATATGTATCCATATCTTGAATCAATTTGTACAATATTTTCATTTAAAGGGATAGTTCAAAGTAAAAGTTAATGCTTTAGGTAAAGTATGCAATTTTAAATAACTTTGCAATTTACTATCGTCTAATTTGCTTTGTTCTCTTGGTAACCTTTGTTTAAAACAAGGAGGCCAATTTATCAAATGTCTGTCGAACCTGATCCCACAATGCGGATCAGGTCCGACAGACATCGCTGAATGCGGAGAGCAATACGCTCCCCGTATTCAGCATTGCACCAGCAGCTCTTGTGAGCTGCTGGTGCAACGCCGCCCCCTGCAGACTCGCGGCCAATCAGCCGCCAGCAGGGGGTGTCAATCAACCCGATCGTACTTGATCGGGTTGAATACCGGCGATGTCTGTCCGCCTGCTCAGAGCAGGCAGACAGGGTTATGGAGCAGCGGTCTTTAGAAACACGGGGTCTCAAGCTCCATTCGGAGCTTGATAGATAGGCCCCCATATATAGGTTGGCTCTGGAGCAGCAATGCACTATTGTGAGTTAGCTGCTGATTGGATGGTGCACATATATGTCTCTTGTCATTGGCTCAGCGATTTATCATGCTGCGATTGCAGCTGTTTCAGCACAAGCCTTCAGGCTCGGCGGAAACAAAAGTTAAGAAATAGAGGTCATAAGACCGCTGCTCCTTAACTCATTCGCCACCTCTGAGGTGGCGGACAGCAATCACCCCGATCAGAAACGATCAGGATGATTGACACACCCTGCTATCGGCTGATTGGCTGCGAATTTGCAGGGGCGGCATTGCACAAGCATTTCACTAGAAATGTTTGTGCAATGATAAATGCCGACAGAGTATGATGTTGGCATTTAACAATGTCTGGTGGACATGATTCTCTACAGCGGATCATGTCCTCCCGACAGCTGATAAATCTACCCCTATGTGTTCAGCTAGCTCCAGGCAGTGCACTGCTGCTCCTTCAACAAAGGATACCAAGAGTATGAAGCACATTTTATATTAGAAGTAAATTGGAAAGTTGTATAAAATTGTATGATCTATCTGAATCATTAATTAAAATTTGGGGGTTAATGTCCCTTTAATGAGATGTTTTATGAACATGAATTTAAAAAAATATATATTTCAAGAAAGAAAAAAAATATATATATTACAACTATTGTGTTTTTATGTGTTGCTCTCAGGGTAATTAGAATGGCTTGCTCTCAGAATTATCTGCCTGTTTCTCCTCATAATAGTCACCCAGTGGAGGCTCCCCCAGAAGGCCAACATGCAGGCTGTACAGTCTGTGTAGACAATAAAGGGCCAGATTACAAGTAGAGTGCTAAATAATCGTGCGCCCACAAATGGGAAAATGTGTTTGTTTGCGGGCGTGTGATAATTAATCAGCCATTACAAGTGGCTGGTTACTGCTACTGCGAGCTTGCAGTAGCAATTAGTGCTTATAAAGTTAACCAGAGATCAGATCTCTGGTTAATTTTATAAATGTGTAAAAGATGTCAGCATCTTTATTTTTTAATAAAATTACTGCACTAGGCAGTTTTTTAGGGCTAAAGTTGGTGTGTGTGTGGGGGGGGTGTTAGAAAAAAAATGGCACTGGAAAGTGCCTTTACTTTGCGGTCTATGGGAACTGTGTTTTCCCAGTAAATATATATATATATATATATATATATATATATATATATATATATATATATATATATATATATATATATATATATATATATATATATATATACATATTTATGTGCTAATATTCACATATTAACACATAAATATATATGTATAAAATCATATAAATATATATTTATATTTGCTGCCATCGCTGCGCTACTTAGTTCTGATGTTATCTCTGATGCCATAAGAATGAGGCTCCCATAGGAGCCTATGAAAGCGTGCTGTGAACTTGTAATACCAGCGCACATCAGCGTGCGCTGCTATTACACAGTGGTGTGCAAATATAGCTTTAATGAAAGCGATATTTAGCGCTGCACTTGTAATCTGGCCCAAAAAGTTCAGATGAGGCAGGAGAGTAATGTCAAAGATCAATTATTATTATTATCATAATTTATTTGTATAGCGCCAAAAAATGCCATACTGCTGAGTACAAAGCTAGGGGTATACAATGACAAGGATTTGTGATAAAATACAAAACATAACAAACTAAACAAATCTAGTACAGGAGGAAGAGGGCCCTGCTCCGGAGAGCTCACAGTCTACAGGTTTAGGGTGCAGAGACATAAGGTTTGGGGTAGCTTGTCACATGGATTGTAGTTGCAGCTGTGAGTCGGCCAGTTCAAGAATTGGAGGAGAGATGGTAAGCTTCTCTGAATAGGTGGGTTTTCAAGGAGCGCCTGAAGCTATACAAGGTTAGAGACAGTGTTATCGAGCCAGGTAGAGAGTTCCTGAGGACAGGAGCAGCATGTGAGAAGTCTTGGAGACGGGAGTGGGATGTAGAGATAAAAGGAGTAAAGAGACATAGGTCAGAGGTTGATTGAAGAATTGAAGAGGATGGGATGGGGAATATTTGGAGATGTGAGAGTAAATGTAGTTGGGAGTTAGACTGTTGAGTGCTTTGTAAGTTAGGGTTAATACTTTAAATTTTATTCTGAAGTGTATGTGGAGCCAGTGTAGAGACTGGCAGAATGGAGCAGCTGATGTAGATCGGCGACTTAGGTGGATGAGTCTAGCTGAAGCATTCATAATAGATTAAAGGGAAGAGAGGCGGTGTTTTGGAAGGCCATTTAGAAGTAGATTGCAATAATCAATGCGTGACAAAATGACGGAATGAATTAGTATTTTTGTAGTTCATTGAGCAAGGAAGGGACGAATTCTGGAAATATTGCGTAGATGTGCATGGCAGGATTTGGTAAGCGCTTATGTATGTTGGTTGAATGTGAGTTCTGAATCAATTGTGTCCCCAAGACTGTGGACCTGGGGTGAGGTGTTGAGAATAGAGTCTCCGACCATCAGAGAAATGTCAGGTGTTTGATGTCTCAAAGAGGGGGGAATAAGAAGCAGCTCAGTTTTGGACAGATTGAGTTGGAAGTAGTGTGAAGACATCCAAGAGAAAATTGCAGAGAGGCAGTCAGAAATCTGATTGAGTAAAGAGAGAGAGATATCAGGAGAGGAAAGATAGATTTGGGGATCATCAGCATATAAGTGGTACTGGGATCCAAAGGAGGCTATAAGTTTCCCAAGGGAGGAGGTATATAGAGAAAAAAGCAAGGGGCCCAAGACAGAGCCTTGCAGTACTCCAACTGAGAGAGGCAAAGGATCAGAAGATATGTTGTTAAAGGAAACTGAAAATGAGTGGTTTGACAGATATGATGCAAACCAGGAGAGGGCTGTGTCTTGGATGACAAATGAATGTAGGATTTTAAGGAAAGGATGGTCAACTAGGTCAAAAGCAGCAGACAGGTCAAGAAGAATTAGTAAGGAGTAGTGGCCCTTTACTTTAGCTGATAAAAGATCTTTTGTTACTTTAGTAAGAGCGGTTTTTGTTGAGTGTTTAGGGTGGAAACCAGATTGTAGTGGATCAAGTAAGGAGTTAGCCGATTATTGACCAGTTGTTCCAATAATTTTGAAGCAAAGGGAAGTAATGAGACCGGTCGATAGTTAGAAGATGTGGAGGGGTCAAGCGAGGGCTTTTATAGGATTGGTATGATTGACCATGCTTGAATGTATCAGGAAATGTGCCAGTGGTGAGAGATTGGTTAAAGAGATGAGTTAGGGTAGGGGTTAGTGAAGCAGAGAGAGAGGGAATAAATTCAAGTTGGCAGGTTGTGAGGTGAGCCAAAGATAGGAGTAGAGAGACTTCTTCCTCTGTTACAGGAGGGAAGTAGCATAGAGTTTTGTTCATTGAAGGGGTGGGTAGGAGTGCTAGGTTTGAGTGGTGTCAGGTGTAGATATCTTTTCCAATGGTGTCAACATTATTTTTAAAGTGATCAGCAATAATCTGAGAAGTGAGGTTTGGTAGTGGGCTGGGGTGCAGGTGGGAGTAGAAGATTGAGAAAAGCTTTACAGAAAAAAAAAATCTGAGTAGACCAAAAAAGCATTAAAATATGTAACCAGGTTATATATAATCTCAACTGGTCCCAGATTATTTTTACACAAAAATACACATCCCCTTAGATTACAAGAACATGGCATTTGAAATACAAAGGGCCGGATTTAACATGCAGCAGATGCTGCTGTGTCCACCCGAGGTTTCAGGTCCGCCTCTGTGAAGTCTGCTCTATAATCAGAATTTGTGAAATCACAATCCTAAATTCACTGGTGTACACAAAACAAAAATACAAAATAGAAAGTGCAAAGTTTAAATGTAAAACAATGTAATCTGAAGTGTAAAGTGACATAAATCAGAAAGCACACAGAGTAAATGAAGCAGAACTGTCATATCATGCAGTGCTATATTGCTCGGGGCTTGTCTCTCCTTCGTATACAGAAATGCAAGGAACACCCTTTGGAGAAGTAAAGCAAAATCTGCCTTTTGAAAATTTCACTAGGGAGTGCTGGAGGATTATTTTAGAATATCTCAATTGAGCAGATAGGTTTTGAATATCAGGGCACAAATGTCTTCCAAATAATTTAACCAATAAACAATCTAATTTGAATTTTGGAGTATGATGGAGTTTATTGATGGATTTGAGGGTGAGAAGCAACAGAATATAATTGTAAAGGATCATGGCATATTGAACAGGTCCTGTGGGTACTGGGAATATAACAACATGATTAATTGGTGGACATTCTTAAATCACATATCCTTTTCTCACCCAGTACTTATGCATCTGTAATCAAGGTTTCTCCATTTCCCACAAACAATAACAGGTGTGCTCTTACTGGAAATGACTGGGCAAGTGTGGCCTAGTTCAGACATCGGGCTCGCATCCATTGAGCCGTAATTCTGTTTGCGTGCACTCACAAACTGATAAATATGCTGTCGGAAGCAATATCGTTTATCGACTGCTTCCAATGGCCCATTGTACCTCAGTTTAGGCAACCGGACTCTGGCTCCTGAAAACATTATCGTGTCCCATACAAAGTGTAGGCTGCCGCTAATCTCTTAATTATACCCGGTTTCCAATTACTACACTGTCAGAGGCTGCCGATACACTAACAAAAATTACACACAGCTCAACTAGGTATAAAACAGTAAAAAGGTGCTCTTTGAGACCTTTATCCCATTGAAATCTAACCCGACACGTCAAAACCCCTCTATCCTCCATCCCCCCCACATCGCAATTTATAATTATTCTATTAACCTCTAAACCACCATGCCCCACAACGCAAGGTACCTATTTAAACTATAAAACCCTAATCCGCAATGCCCCCACATTGCAAAGTATCTATTACATCTATTAACCCCTAATCCGCAATGCCCCCACATCACAAAGTATCTAATAAATCTATTTATCCCTAATCCGCGATCCCCCACAATGCAATCTAGCTATTTAAACTATTAACCCCTAATCCGCAATTAACTAATCACTAAGCCCCCTAACTAATCACTAAGTCTAGACCAAAGGACAGCTGGTCCAAGCAGGAAAAAGGTTATGAGGACATCAAAACTTTAAAAGTTAACAAGTAAACTTTATTCTGTATTGAAGTTTAAAACATATGTCATGGGCACAGCACACAGAAAATTCCCAGTGCTAACAGCTGATGCATTTCACGCCCACAAGGCGTTTCATCAGAGCTGATTTTCAAGCTAACGGACTCGACAATTAAAACAGCAAGGGGTTGAACAGAGCAGCCAATGATTGATTGTCTGATTGCTAAAATGGACTATACCCCACATCTTTAACAAATACTGTTTTTATGTCAATATATATATATATATATATATATATATATATATACAATAAAATAAAACATTTGCTTGAATTAAAAATTAACACAAATATTACTATAATACTTTCGTGGATAACATTTTCTACACCATAACATACCAATTTGAATGAAAGTGGAGTCACAAAGGGAAACTGCTAATACCTTCTCCATGTAGGAACCTATATCTCTATAACTTTAAACATTGCAAAAACATGCCTTACTCAATATCTCAAATATGTCATATTATATCAGTTTCAATAAATGACTAACACATTGATAATAATGATAGTGTGTGATATAAGCCCGCACTTGTTCTGCAAATTACCTTCACTGGAGGGATCTATTGTACTGAAAACACAAAAACATAACCATAAACATTATCAGAGAAATATCCTATGAAACACATCTTTCTACACACAGTAAACCTTGTTCTAGGTGTGATATATGAGCAGCTTTAAGTCACTATTTTTATTAATGCCAAAGGGTTGTCCTGTCTTTAAAGTATGAATAAAATACATTTCACAGTTACTTAAAGCTGCGAATCTATCTCCTCCTCTAAGTCCCAGTGTGACACATTCTATTCCCTGGAAGCTGAAAATACCAGATTGTGCCGAATGTTGTGCAAAATGTTTTGCAACTGCTGTCTTTGATATCTTAGCTTCCAGGGATAGAAGGCGTTCCCTAATTCGATCTTTAAGAAGCCTAGAGGTTAACCCAACACATTGCATCTTGCAAATGTTGCAAGTTATGAGTTAAGATATTCCTGATAGGTTAACAATTTCTAATTCTTCTGTTTCTTGTTTTTGTAATATCTCCTGGCGTTCTGTCGACTTGGGTAGCGAGGTGCTTGCGTCTCTTGCACTTCTCCTTCTCTCTCCTCTGTCTTTTCTCTGTTTTTTGGCTTTTCTCCCATTTCCTCAATAGATCTCTCTGGGAGCCTCTTTGGAGTTGATGTTTATACTGGGGTATCTGGTGCAGATGATTTTGACTCATCTCGGGACATTGAGCTATCATAACTAACATCAACTCCAAAGAGGCTCCCAGAGAGATCTATTGAGGAAATGGGAGCAAGGCCAAAAAATGGGGAAAAAACAGAGGAGAGAGGAGGAGAAGTGCTAGAGACGCAAACACCTCGCTATCCAAGTCGACAGAACGCCAGGAGATATTACAAAAACAGGAAACAGAAGAATTAGACATTGTTAACCTATCAGGAATATCTTTGAGTGACTTTGAAATAACTGTACTTAAGAAAGGTCTAGGCTTTGCTCTTTCGCAGGACTTTGATCTATTCAATATCATCTTGGACATAAACAAATTTGTCCACAAGGTTACTCTAAAGAAACACTTTAAGGGCATTGGTGATTGTGAGCAAAATTTGGTTAATTTATATTTGACAACATCTAAAAAATCTAAACTGAGAGGTAATTTATCAAAAAAAGGAAATGGAAGCCTTAAATAGACTAAAGAAACATAAGAACTTAGTGATCCTTAATTCAGATAAGGGAGGAGCTATAGTTGTTTTTAGTCAACAGCAATACTTAGAAGAATCGCACAGGCAGTTGAGAGATAAAGACACACATAAAAAATTAACTTTTAACCCAGCTAGTAAATTCTTGGAAAATTTAAAACATTTGTTGGATAATGCAGTTGAGAAGTTAGTACTGACATAAAAAAATGAGTGAGTTTATATGCAATGTCGGAGCTGATCCCAGGCCACCACACAGCTGTAGCTGCCCTTTCTCTGCACTTTGTAATGCCTAAGTGGCCATCGTGAATCCTGTTTAACATCTCCTTCCTCATGTTGACAGGGATAACGATGCGGTCTTGGAACAGCACCAACCCCTCCAGCTCTGTGAGCTGCGACCTCTCTGACTGGTAAGCACATAAAGACATCCAGGCTGCCCGGCTCTCGGGCCAGCCTTCATTTATGTACTTTATAACCTCTTGCAGATCTGTGTCCAAGTATGTCTGTTTCTTTATTTCCTCCAGTTTCCTTGAAGAAATGGACTTTGAGGCCAGAACCGAATCAACATACACTTTCATATCAGATTCGGTTGATTCTTCAGCAGCAGCCAGCGGGAGCCTGGATAGTGTATCTGCCACAACCAGTTGTTTCCCCGGCACATGCACTGCCTGAACATTGAACCTGAGTAGTCTCATTAAAAGTCTCTGGCATCTTAAGGGTGTTTTGTCGATATCATAAGAGTTGATTAGAGGGACTAGCGGTTTATGGTCAGTCTCCAGACTAAATTTCTCTAAACCCACTAGATAACGCTGAAAGCGCTCACAGGCCCAAACTGCAGCCAGACACTCTTTCTCAATTTGAGCGTATTTTGACTCAGCAGCCGTCAGTGTGCGGGAACAGTAGGCGATGGGCTGTAGTTTATTTTCATTTAACTGCAGGAGAGCAGCCCCCAACCCATAACTGCTTGCATCAGCACTAACCACAGTCTTTTTAGAAGGGTCGTAGAACCCCAGCACTGGGGCAGACCCCAGCAGGGACTTGGCCTGCATAAAAGATTTTTCTTGTGAAGGTCCCCAGACCCAGGCAACGTCTTTCTTTAGCAACTCTGTGATAGGGTGTAGAACTGTTGATAAATCTGGAAGAAACTTGCCCACATAATTTACAATGCCCAATATTTGTCTCAGCTCATGTACATCAGAAGGACTTTTCATCTGTTCAATAGCACAAATTTTCTCGGGGACTGGTTTGATGCCATCCCCATTAATAATATGCCCAAAGTAACATAATTCAGTTTTCCTAGACTGTTGCACTTCATCCACAATACTCTCAGACCTCAGATCAGCACTTTGCTTTTTCACCAGTTCACTTTGGCGGGCCATCCTAATAGCCCCATCTAATGTTAAATCAGGCTCTAACTGCAGCTTCAGTGAGACTTCAGCATCTGCAATTCCAATAACTATTCTGTCTCTGATTTGCTCTTCTTTAGCAACACCAAACTCACAGAATTCAGCTAGTTCATACAGGCTGCGCACAAATGACTCCACAGATTCTCCCACACGCTGATCACGTTTGTGAAAACAAGCTCTCTCATGAATCACATTTCCTTTGGGCACAAAGTGGGCACTGAGTTTATCCATAACTATATCAAAGTTAAATTCTTCCCCTTCTTGGAAAGTAAAAGCATTGAACACTGGCTCCACATCTTTCCATATAGAGTATAAAAGAGAATGAACTTCTACTTCACCACTCTCCTTGTCTAGCTTGGAAGCAATCCTGAAGCGCTGAAACCGCTGACGCCATGTGGGCCAAGCTGCAGGCTGAGAGAAGTCAAAAGGCTCAGGTGGGGTAAACTTTAACATAGTCATCGATCAGGAACAGAAGCGCAGGCAAGAACTTCTGACACCATGTCATGAGATGCAGGACATATGCAGGACACAGCAATGATGGTACAAATCTATTTTATTAAAGAGCATGGAAACATACATCTAGTCAAGTTGATTTCACTAACTAACTGCGACACAGACTACCGGACCTAAGCCCCGCCCCCAAACTAGTGACATCACTGACTGCTCTCATCACAATGACTAAGGGCCTAGTGCAGGCCTGAAATGTATGTTTTTTTGCTCTTTGGACCCTACATGAAAGAAAAAAGTTTTTTTTATTAATTTGGAGGCTGGAATCAATTTTGTTATTGGCTGAACAAGAGGACCTGGCAAGTCTAACATTCCGTGCCCCTAAACAAAGGACAGGTGTGCTGTTTTCCAATTTTCTGAAGTTAATTTAGGGTGTGTTAGGTTAGGGGGCTTAGTGATTAGTTAGGGGGCTTAGTGATTACTTAATTGTGATGTGGGTTATTGGCGGTTTAGGGGTTAATAGATTTATTAGGTTAATTGTGATGTGAGTTATTAGCGGATTAGGGGTTAATAGTTTAAATAGCTAGATTGCATTGTGGGGGATGGCGGATTAGGGGTTAATAGATTTAATAGATACTTTGCAATGTGGGGGCATTGCGGATTAGGGGTTAATAGATTTAATAGATGGTTTGCGTTGTGGGGGCATTGCGGAGGTCGGGTTACCATAGCAACCTATTAATGTTTTAGAAACTGGACATCGGGTGGAAGCGTTAACACAACGCTAACTTATACCTACACGAAAAGAGCGACCACTCGTAAAACGGTAACCTTTTCAATGGAAACCTGGTACTAAAATGGAGCCGTAAATTACTTTTAGCTGTCGGCCGCTTCGGTAGCTTACGGCTCCATTTTTAACAACTCAATGGAAGTGAGCTCATAGTTTGGGTGAATGCTGCTGTTTTACCTTTGCCTTTCACTTGCATTTGCGATTACACATTTTGAGGTCAAAATATATCTCTTGATGCAAAGTATCTAGAGGAACACCGTTAAGCATGCTTTTAAAAGGCGCAGGAATCAGCGCTTGAGTTTCAATTCTATAATTTGAGGATGAAACTTTTCCCTTCTGATCATTTGAAAATCATGGTATCCATGTGTGGTACAAATAACATAGTAACATTAAAAGACAAGTCACAAATATTAGCTTTGGAGCCAGCATCTGCCACTATTAATGCTGTTCTTCTGGCAATATAAGACGTTGGCAAGCTTTAAGCAGTATCTGCTCTAACATATCTTTGGCAGGAAAAGACAATAGGGCATTAGAGCGCTGCGGAATCTGTTGGCGCTCTACAAATAAACGATAATAATAATAATTAGATCATATACCGAATAGAAGCTCCTTGTCCAGGTTAGCTGGCCTATACTGTTAGTCTTTAATAACAGAGTACATAGTCAGCAGGGAATGATATAATGTAACCTACTGTATAACAGCAAGGTATTCTTGAGATCAGTCTCCATTTTCTTATCGTTAAGATCATGAAATGCACCAGAATCATAAATGGGGAAGGTGGCAACATACTTTGGTTGGTGGTCCGTTTGCCAGTAATCAAGTGTGAAATTGTATCTAACAAAACCAGTCTGTTGTAAATTATGTAATAAATGTTTTTTGCCTTTCATGCCATTCATTCAAAAAAATTCTAGCAAGGAAAGGGAAATACTAAAATCAGATACTTTTTCAGAATAAAAAAAATAAATATATGCACAGACAAAGAAATTTAGACAAATTGTTCATTGTAAAATAAAATCATATTTTCTTTGAAGGCGGTCATTCTTTTATTGTGTCATTCGGAATTTTGTTAAGATTACGAGTGGCGCGTTAACATATTACAAGTTGAAAGTAAACACGTTCACTCGAGCACAATTGAGTTGAACGTGTGTCGGAATAGCGTGACTTCATAGCTCTGGTTAACTGTTACGCTTGAATAAAAAGTTACATAAAACACATCAAAAATACATTTAAAAGTACAGTTACACTCATAATAATACTATATAAAAAATATTTTAAAAAAGTTATGAGGGCTCAAAAGGCTTTAACAGGACCGTCTTTAATATTTTACTGGACCCTGGGCAAAAATGTTCTTGTCCCCCCCCACCCCATGCAATTTTGCTCTCCACTCCAACATCCCAAAAAACAACTAAATCAATTTATTTTATAAAAATTTTTTAATTATTAGCCCAGCAGTGGATCATTGCTGGGCTAATCATTAAAAAAAAAAATGAAATAAATTGCAATATGTGAAACTGGACCTAAGCAGTGCTAATAAGTAAATAAATATATAAATTCCTCCACTGTGGATTCATTTAATATGCTTTTGAATGTGATTCTGGTGTGAGATTAGCTGGTTAAAGAGATTTAGGGCAGCCAACAGGAGCAAAGCAAGGTAAAGACTGAGGAGGAAGCATGGAGGTGCAGACATATATAAGTTTACTGACTGGAACAGCAGAACTACTATGGGAAGTTGTAAAATCTGAGACAGAGAGAAAACAAAAACTATAAAAATAAACCTTACATTAATGTGTGAAGTATCAGCATGACACTATACATCAGCCACAGCAGCACATGTTCCTTCTTTGCTAGGAACAAGTTCCCTCTCACCCTGTACTAGACAATGCTGCATGGGGAGGGGCATGTGTGCACTCACTTATTCTTCCCACTGACACCTTTCTACAAAGCACTGTTCCCCTAACAAACTTCAATTAGTTGATCTTAGGGCCACAGCAGAAAGAGCAGGGCTAAGGGGACCAGCAGACTGGATGCTGTTTGCCCAAGGCTGCATGGACACAGTGCGAGACAAGTCACACAGCCTCAAGACTGAAGAGAGCAGTGTGTGCAGCTGCACAGATGCTCAAATCCTCACGTGCCTGCTGCTCCAGCTTTCTGCTGCAAGTGCCTACAGTCAGCCCTACCAAGAAACAATCCCCACCATCAGAGCAGTTACCTGGTAACAGTGGTAACCCCAGCAGGACCTTTTCTGATGCAGTGGGAATGGCTGGATGCAGAGTTAGGGCTTAGCATTCAGTGCTGCACAGTGCACATCTAAAACAGCACATGGCAATAGCTTGGCATGTCACATGACACCGGCACAGTCTGGCACAGTTTCTCACAAATAAATATAAGCAGAGAACGTATGACTATGACAGTATTAGGACTGACTGTGTGTGTTCCCCATGTCACATCAGCAGTCTGGTATGAACCAAAAAGGACTCTTGGTCCCCTCAACAAAGACTGGGCCCTGGGCAGCTGCCATTTTGCCCTATGTTAAAGACGGCCCTGAGCTTTAACATAGAGATACATACATATACATATCTTAATATCTATATATCTGTGCACATATGCATTTATGTATTTGTATGAGTATTTATAGACATATATACACATATAAAAACATAAATACATATGTATACATATAAAGACATATTTTAAGTGCATTGGAGCCCATTGCAGTCATTTAGCTGTGAACGTTTATTTACTGTAAATATTTCACATTATTATGTTCTTCACTTAAGGTAATATGTTCTAAGTATTTTAAAAAGATATTACTCTCTCTCTCTCTCTCTCTCTCTCTCTCTCTCTCTATATATATATATATATATATATATATAATGTATATTCCTATACCTATTTATAATCATCTCTATATATCGGTATAGATATATAATTTACCAAAAAAAACATATGTATATACAGTAGAAATATGTATTTATGAATAAATAGAACATTCTGCTATGTGAAGAACATTGGAATGTGAAATATTTCATATTGTATGTGGGGTTAATACACTTGGTTGAATGCGTTATTCCCCTCCCCCCCACACTTTTTGTGCTCCATTGAAGTCCATTGATGGAATACAGTAATGTGATTGCAATTTTCTAACTTCGGCTTTTTGTGCATGTAATACTAATTGTAAAACGTGCGTTACCCGAAGCGTGCCAAAAGCTGAAGTCAAGTGAATTTTACACTCGAACAAGAGCGCTAAATAACGTTCCACTCCTAATCTAGCCCTTTGTTTGCTAATAAAAAGATGTTCATCCACTGTTTCCTATAGGTAACATTTTCAGGACCGCAGCTTAAAATTGATCAAAATATATACAGTATGTGTTCACTCAAATATAGACTTATACACAAATAAATAGTGAAAATGCCAAAACAATTGTATAAAATAAAATAAAAGTAAAAGGATATAGTCCTTCAATCCCACAGGTTGATATTTCCTTGTAGTTTGCTGTTTTTAACCTCTTAAGGACATATGACGGAATTTTTCCGTCATAAAACAATTGAGCAAACTGAAAGCTGTGTCCTTAAAGGGTTAAGGACATTGTAAGGACTGTTTTACTGCTGGGTTCTTGGCTACTCTGCTTTTCAAATCATTGTCCATGAATGTGGTATGCTCATGATAAATGTAATTGAGCGGCAGATAGCTGTAATGCCTGTACAAAGTATTATGCTGCTTTGTGATTTTAATAAATATTTTATTCTTATGAACTGCTGTTCCTCCTTTATCTGTAGGAAGCTGAAAAGCTAAATACCTACCTGTTTAACCACTTAGAACTAAATTATAGCTCATTGCTGTGTGAGTACCAGTCAATTAGACTATATTCCCCTTTGTAAAAAAAGGTCTTCACTGTTGTTTGTTTTCTATCACCTTGATTATGAGTTTTGCCCTAAACAGGGTGCGAAATAAATGCCAAAAAAGTTGCGTTATTTCACTCTCCATAGCACTGCCATTACGAGTTACTGAAAAGTCTCCTTGTGCCTGCGATATGGTGTCGTTAAGCTCAATACCGCACAAAATTCAAGGGCTGATATGATGTGCTCGTGCACGCTTTTCCCCATAGACATCAATGGGGAGAGAGTGTCAGAAAAAAACACCTGAAGTGCGGAATGAAAAATCTCTGTAACGCAACCCCATTGATGTCTATGGGGGAAAAAAGTTACGTTTAACTTTTAACGTTAAACGTTTAACGTTAACACCCTAACATAAACTCTGAGTCCAAACACCCCTAATCCGCCGCTCCCCGACATCGCAAACACCTAAATAAAATTAATAACCCCTAATCTGCCGCTCCCGATATCGCAGACACTAATAAAAGTTATTAACCCTATTCCGCCGCTCCCAACATCGCCGACAACTAAAGTTATTGACCCTTATTTCGCCACTCCCCGACATCGCCGACACTATAATAAAGTTATTAATCCCTGTTCTGCCGCTCCCCGACATCGCCGCCACTAAATAAACCTATTAACCCAAAACCACCGGCCCCCCACATCGCCGATACTAAATAAAGGTATTAACTCCTAAACCCGCCAGCCCCCTTAACCAAACACCCCCCTAACTTAAAATTAAAATTACAATATAACTATCTTAAAATAAATAAATAAAAACTTAACTGTGAAATAAAAATAAACCTAACATTAAACTATAAATTAACCTAAAATTACTATTCTAATAAAATAAAAAAATACTACCAATAAAAAAATTTAAATGACAAATTTGAAAAAAAAACTAACCTAAATTAAAAATCTAAAATTACAAAACATAATAAAAACTTAATTACGAAAAATAAAAAACACTAAGCTTACAAAAAGTAAATGAAATTATCAAAAATACTAACAATTAAACCTAATCTAATAGCCCTATAAAAATATAAAAGCCCCCCCCCAAAATAACCCCCCTAGCCTACAATAAACTACCAATAGCCCTTAAAATTGCCTTTTGTAGGGCATTGCCCTAAGTTAAACAGCTATTTTACATGTAAAAAAAATACAAAGTCCCCCCAACAGTAAAACCCATCACCCAGCCAACCTCACAAAATAAAAAAAACTAACTCTAAAAAAAACTAAGCTACCCATTGCCCCTAAAGGGGCATTTGTATGGAAATTGCCCTTAAAAGGGCATTCAGCTCTTTTTTACTGCCTTAAAAGGGCATTCAGCTCTTTTCCAAAAGCCCAAAGCCCTAATCTAAAAAAAAACACCCAAAAAAATGAAAAAAAAACACCTAACACCTAATATCTACTCACGCTTCCTGGAGTCTGGACATCCATCTCCATCCAGGTGGCGAGAAGTCTCCATCCAGGCGGCGAAAAGTCTTCATCCAGGCAGCGAGCAGTCTTCATCTAGGCGGTGATATCTTCATCCATCCCGGGGGACATCTTCTATCTTCATCTCGGCGGCGTGGAGCGGAGCCATTCTGGAAGCCGATCCCATCCTGCGCAGAGCGTCCTATTCATACGGTCACTGCCGTACACTGAAGTTGAATGCAAGGTAGCCGTTTCAAAATGGTGTACCTTGCATCCCTATTGGCTGATTTGATTCTTCAAATTCAAATCAGCCAATAGGATTAGAGCTTCTGAAATCCTATTGGTTGTTCAAAACAGCCAATAGAATGAGAGCTACTGAAATCCTATTGGTTGTTCAAATGGGGGGGCTGGCAGTTTAGGGGTTAATAGGTTTATTTAGTAGCGGCGATGTGGGAGGCCGGAGGTTTAGGGGTTAATAGCTTTATTATAGTGTCAGCGATGTCAGGGAGCGGCAGATTAGGGGTTAATAGCTTTTTTTATAGTGTTTGCAATGCGGGAGGGTGGCGGTTGAAAGATTAATAAGTAGTTTACGGGTGGGTGTTAGTTTACTTTGTAACAGTTTAGTTATGAGTTTTGCAAAACATTTTTGTTTCGCAAAATACATAACTACTACTCTTAGATGGCGGTATGGATCGTGTCGGTATAGGCTGTAATGCAAGCATTTTAGCCTGAACGGACAACCTGTAATACTGGCACTATGGAAATTCCACACAAAAACGTAATTTTTTTGAGTGCGGAATGGACTTTGCGTTATAGGCTAAAATGATTGCTGTATAGCTATACCGACACGACTCATAATATGCGTTCCTGGCCATTACGCTGGAATTGCCATTTTTTCAGAGTTAAAAGCCGTACGCCAACACTTGTAATCTAGCCGTATGTTATTTATTTGCATAATTGGAAGACATACACCAAGAGTGAGTGCCTAGGGGCCTGATACCTACTTGCTATCTACTAAGAGCTGAGTTATAGCTCAAAAGTGATTACCTGAAAACTCATAAAAATATTGGTTTGTTAAAACAGACTTCACTTTTGTCTGTTTCCCTTTTCCCCCTGAGGTCCATTTCCAGGATTAACCCAGCACTCAAAAGAACCTGGAGGAAATCTTAACCTATGGGATTGAAGGGCTATATCATTTTACTTTTATTTTATTTAACACAATTGTTTTTGGCATTAAAAATCAATAAGCCAGAAGCAGCAGAAAAATATTTGTTTATTTTTTTCCCCCCATAGCTTCTGGGTTGTCAAGAACAAAAGTGATGCTTACATTGTATTGGCTGACACGGGGACCAATCAATTAACTAGGGTATTGCTAGATTGCTATTGTTGTAAAACCATATGAACAAATCAACTCAAATTTTTGTAACATGTATTTGTCTATTGTTTAAGGACCTTTGATTATGGATCTCAGATGAGTGTTGCATTCTATAACAAGAGATCTTTACAATGTATATGGAACATTTGTGGTGCATTCGGATTTGGAGAAATATAAAAACACGTAAAAAAAATACATACCAACCCGAGGCATCTGATGTGGAAGAATCAGGCGTATGAATATGTAGGCTATCTTTAACAATATATCGGCTAGATTTAGAGTTTTGTCGGTAATGACCGGCGTAGCTAACGCTGGCTTTTTTTTCCCCGCACCTTTTAAATACCGCTGGTATTTAGAGTTCACAGAATGGCTGTGTTAGGCTCCAAAAAGGGAGCGTACAGGCATATTTACCGCCACTGCAACTCTCAATACCAGCGGTGCTTACGGACGCGGCCAGCTTCAAAAACGTGCTCGTGCACGATTCCCCCATAGAAAACAATGGGGCTGTTTGAGCTGTAAAATAACCTAACACCTGCAAAAAAGCAGCGTTCAGCTCCTAACGCAGCCCCATTGTTTCCTATGGGGAAACACTTCCTATGTCTGCACCTAACACCCTAACATGTACCCCGAGTCTAAACACCCCTAACCTTACACTTATTAACCCCTAATCTGCCGACCCCGCTATCGCTGACCCCTGCATACTTTTTTTAACCCCTAATCTGCCGCTCCGTAGACCGCCGCAACCTACATTATACCTATGTACACCTAATCTACTGCCCCTAACACCGCCGACCCCTATATTATATTTATTAACCCCTAATCTGCCCCCCACAAAGTCGCCACCAGCTACCTACAATAATTAACCCCTAATCTGCCGACCGGACCTCACCGCTACTATAATAAATGTATTAACCCCTAATCCGCCTCACTAACCCTATAATAAATAGTATGAACCCCTAATCTGCCCTCCCTAACATCGCTGACACCTAACTTCAAGTATTAACCCCTAATCTGCCGACCGGACCTCGCCGCTACTCTAATAAATTTATTAACCCCTAAAGCTAAGTCTAACCCTAACACTAACACCCACCTAAGTAAAATATAATTTAAATCTAACGAAATAAATTAACTCTTATTAAATAAATTATTCCTATTTAAAGCTAAATACTTACCTGTAAAATAAACCCTAATATAGCTACAATATAAATTATAATTATATTGTAGCTATTTTAGGATTTATATTTATTTTATAGGCAACTTTGTATTTATTTTAACCAGGTACAATAGCTATTAAATAGTTAAGAACTATTTAATAGCTACCTAGTTAAAATAATTACAAAATTACCTGTAAAATAAATCCTAACCTAAGTTACAATTAAACCTAACACTACACTAGCAATAAATTAATTAAATAAAATACCTACAATTATCTACAATTAAATCTAACACTACACTATCAATAAATTAATTAAATAAAATACCTACAATTAAATCTAACACTACACTATCAATAAATTAATTACATGAAATACCTACAAATAAATACAATTAAATAAACTAACTAAAGTACAAAAAATAAAAAAAGCTAAGTTACAAAAAATAAAAAAATTCATTACAAACATAATAAAAATATTACAACAATTTTAAGCTAATTACACCTACTCTAAGCCCCCTAATAAAATAACAAAGCCCCCCAAAATAAAAAAATGCCCTACCCTATTCTAAAATTAAAATAGAAAAGCTCTTTTACCTTTCCAGCCCTTAAAAGGGCCTTTTGTGGGGCATGCCCCAAAGAATTCAGCTCTTTTGCCTGTAAAACAAAACATACAATACCCCCCCCAACATTACAACCCACCACCCACATACCCCTAATCTAACCCAAACCCCCCTTAAATAAACCTAACACTAAGCCCCTGAAGATCTTCCTACCTTGTCTTCACCATGCCAGGTATTACCGATCGCTCCAGGCTCCGAAGTCTTCATCCAAGCCCAAGCGGGGGCTGGAGATCCATCATCCGGATGAAGTCTTCTATCAAGCGGCGGCTGAAGAGGTCCAGAAGAGGCTCCAAAGTCTTCATCCTATCCAGGCAGAAGAGTAGATCCGGACCGGCAACCATCTTCTTCCAAGCGGCATCTTCTATCTTCATCCGATGAGAAGCGGCTCCATCTTGAAGACCTCCGGCGTGGATCCATCCTCTTCTTCCGATGTCCTAAGTCCGAATGAAGGTTCCTTTAAATGACGTCATCCAAGATGGCGTCCCTCGAATTCTGATTGGCTTATAGGATTCTATCAGCCAATCAGAATTAAGGTAGGTAAAATCTGATTGGCTGATGGAATCAGCCAATCAGATTCAAGTTCAATCCGATTGGCTGATCCAATCAGCCAATAAGATTGAGCTCGCATTCTATTGGCTGATCGGAACAGCCAATAGAATGCGAGCTCAATCTGATTGGCTGATTCAATCAGCCAATCAGATTTTCCCTACCTTAATTCCGATTGGCTGATAGAATCCTATCAGCCAATCGGAATTCGAGGGACGCCATCTTGGATGACGTCATTTAAAGGAACCTTCATTTGGACTTAGGTCGTCGGAAGAAGAGGATGGATCCGCGCCGGAGGTCTTCAAGATGGAGCCGCTTGTCATCGGATGAAGATAGAAGATGCCGCTTGGAAGAAGATGGTTGCCGGTCCGGATCTACTCTTCTGCCCGGATAGGATGAAGACTTTGGAGCCTCTTCTGGATCTCTTCAGCCGCCGCTTGATAGAAGACTTCAGCCGGATGATGGATCTCCAGCCCCCGCTTGTGCTTGAATGAAGACTTCGGAGCCTGGAGCGATCGGTGATACCTGGCATGGTGAAGACAAGGTAGGAAGATCTTCAGGGGCTTAGTGTTAGGTTTATTTAAGGGGGGTTTGGGTTAGATTAGGGGTATGTGGGTGGTGGGTTGTAATGTTGGGGGGGTATTGTATGTTTTTTTTTACAGGCAAAAGAGCTGAATTCTTTGGGGCATGCCCCGCAAAAGGCCCTTTTAAGGGCTGGTAAGGTAAAAGAGCTTTTCTATTTTAATTTTAGAATAGGGTAGGGCATTTTTTTATTTTGGGGGGCTTTGTTATTTTATTAGGGGGCTTAGAGTAGGTGCAATTAGCTTAAAATTGTTGTAATATTTTTATTATGTTTGTAATTAATTTTTTTATTTTTTGTACTTTAGTTAGTTTATTTAATTGTAGGTATTTTATTTAATTTATTTATTGATAGTGTAGTGTTAGGTTTATTTGTAGATAATTGTAGGTATTTTATTTAATTAATTTATTGCTAGTGTAGTGTTAGGTTTAATTGTAACTTAGGTTAGGATTTATTTTACAGGTAATTTTGTACTTATTTTAACTAGGTAGCTATTAAATAGTTCTTAACTATTTAATAGCTATTGTACCTGGTTAAAATAAATACAAAGATACCTGTAAAATAAATATAAACCCTAAAATAGCTACAATATAATTATAATTTATATTGTAGCCTTATTAGGGTTTATTTTACAGGTAAGTATTTAGCTTTAAATAGGAATAATTTATTTAATAAGAGTTAATTTATTTCGTTAGAATAAAATTATATTTAACTTAGGGGGGTGTTAGTGTTAGGGTTAGACTTAGCTTTAGGGGTTAATACATTTATTATAGTAGCGATGAGGTCCGGTCGGCAGATTAGGGGTTAATACTTGAAGTTAGGTGTCGGCGATGTTAGGGAGGGCAGATTAGGGGTTAATACTATTTATTATAGGGTTAGTGAGGCGGATTAGGGGTTAATAACTTTATTATAGTAGCGGTGAGGTCCGGTCGGAAGATTAGGGGTTAATAATTGTAGGTAGGTGGCGGCGACGTTGGGGGCGGCAGATTAGGGGTTAATAAATATAATATAGGGGTCGGCGGTGTTAGGGGCAGCAGATTAGGGGTACATAAGGATAACGTAGGTTGTGGCGGTGTGCGGTCGTCAGATTAGGGGTTACATTTTTTTATTAGAATGGCGACGATGTGGGGGGACCTCGGTTTAGGGATACATAGGTAGTTTATGGGTGTTAGTGTACTTTAGAGCACAGTAGTTAAGAGCTTTATGAACCGGCGTTAGCCCAGAAAGCTCTTAACTCCTGACTTTTTTCTGCGGCTGGAGTTTTGTCGTTAGATTTCTAACGCTCACTTCAGCCATGACTCTAAATACCAGCGTTAGAAAGATCCCATTGAAAAGATAGGATACGCAATTGACGTAAGGGGATCTGCGGTATGGAAAAGTCGCGGCTGCAAAGTGAGCGTTAGACCCTTTCCTGACTGACTCTAAATACCAGCGGTAGCCCAAAACCAGCGTTAGGAGCCTCTAACGCTGGTTTTGACGGCTAACGCCAAACTCTAAATCTAGCCGTATGTCAGTATAAAAATGTGAAAGGAAATTAGCTTTTTACAGACGCTTGAATCTCAGTCTGTATCAGGTTCCATAAAAATATAATTAAAGCCTGCAGATCATGAAGTGCATTAACCCCATAGAGGTGTTCCTTGCACACCTCCATGTTTGTTTTTCCTGGTTATTTTAGCATATAATGAATATATGAAATCAGCATTTAACTTCTAAGACACTTTGGGGCTGATTTATCAAAGCTTCAACAGATAATACGCTATAATCTCGCATCAAATTAGACACAAACTTGATCAGCCGTAATTAACAAAGCGTCAAGATCGTGAAATGTTAAAAACGTGTGACGTAATATACGCTCCCGTGATATCAATCCGACGCAGATCGATGCTTGCGCCATTCCAGATGTTTCGAATTCACATTCGACTTTATTTGACCCTCGCGTCTATTCTGCCGCAGCGTACCTAGCGTTCAAACCGCCACCCTTGAGGCTGCTAATGCCATAGAAATCAATGGGAGTTTGAAAACACAGAAAGGTTATGTTCGATGCTGCAAGAGAATGAAGCATATTACATAGTAAAAGTACTTATGGATTATGTTACATCTTTGTCTCTCATTACAAAGCAAGAAGACAATATTATTGCTTCAAATTTGGTGCACTAGTAGATATAGAGATAAAAATGAAATAAATACATTACATAATATAGCTAACTTCCTTTTTTTGATAAATCTATTTGTACTATGTTTAACGCATGTAATACAAGTCCCACTCTCCACTTCGCACCAAATTTGCCGCGACACTTTTTGCACCAAATTTGACGCAAACTCATAAACAACCCACAAACTAATGAAGTTTTCCACCACTTTTGATTGGGATATGCATAATCACATGATTTATGACATCAGCCAATCTGATTAAAATATACATTTTATACTATCACTAACAAATCAAATTGCTCGATACTCGTGTCACTGATCACTCATCAGAACTTGTAAGTGCCATTTATTACATTGTGTATTATACTTTGAAAGTATGTATATGTGAAATTAGTATTAAATTTAAACATTGATGATGACATTAGGACATATTTTAGACAATGATTTTAAAAATGTAATGATGTTTGATTCAATATAATCTTAAAATGATAGCTCAAAGGAATAGTCTACCTAACATTAAACTGTCATGAATTTGATATAGCAAAAATTAAAATCACCTTTTTACTGTCATGCTATTTTCAGTGTTCTTCTTCCTTGCCTTGAATTTCATTTTTTTTACGAAATGTCATGTTATATTTAGTGATGTTGCGAACCTAAAAATTTCGGTTAGCGAACGGCAGACTCGAACTTCCGCAACTGTTCGCAAACCGGCGAACCGGGCAAACCGCCATTGACTTCAATAGGCAGGAGAACTTTAAAACCCACAAGGACTCTTTCTGGCCACAATAGTGATGGAAAAGTTGTTTCAAGGGGACTAACACCTGGACTGTGGCATGCCGGAGGGGGATCCATGGCAAAACTCCCACGGAAAATTACATAGTTGATGCAGAGTCTGGTTTTAAGCCATAAAGGGCGTAAATCACCTAGCATTCCTAAATTGTTTGAAATAACGTGCTTTAAAACATCAGGTATGATGTTGTATCGATTAGGTAGTGTAAGGGTTACGCCCGCTTCACAGTGACAGACCAAACTCCCCGTGTAACCACCGCAAACAAACACAAACAGTCCATTTGCACAACAACGGGATAGATAGATTTGATAGATAGATACATAGATTACATAGATCAATAGATGCAATATACATATGATAGATACAAATTACATAGATCAATAGATGCAATATACATTTGATAGATACGAATTACATAGATCAATAGATGCAATATATTTCATAGATATGATTGATAGTTATATAGATTCGATAGATAAATCGATAGATTTGATAGATATATAATTTCCCTGACAGAGTATAACAATAAGACATGTGGTCTGGACTGGGACCCGTGGTGTGTTAATTAGTACTATTCTTAGCAGTTTACTACCTGTTACTCCCCCTATCGGGGGAGGTCTATATGGCCTGCATTTTTGGAACAGGGAGATGGAAGGAGATGATTGGTCTGTCCTCCTACTTCAAATTTGGCCTAAACACAAGTGGCTGTCTCAAAACAGTCCGGACACGAGATAGATAGATTTGATAGATAGATAGATATACATAGATTGATAGTTAGAGAGAATCGATAGAAGATAAATAGATAGATTTGATAGATATATAATTACCCTGACAAAGTATAATAATAAGACATGCGGTCTGGGACCCATGGTAACTAGGTTGTGTTAAGTAGTATTATTCTTAGCACTTTCATCCCTGTTACTCCCCCTATCGGGGGAGGTCTATATGGCCTGCATGATTACCCTGACAAAATATAATAATAAGACATGCGGTCTGGGACCCATGGTAACTAGGTTGTGTTAAGTAGTACTATTCTTAGCACTTTCATCCCTGTTACTCCCCCTATCGGGGGAGGTCTATATGGCCTGCATGATTACCCTGACAAAATATAATAATAAAACATGCGGTTTGGGACCCATGGTAAGGTTGTTTTAAGTAGTACTGTTCTTAGCATTTTAATACATTTTACTCACCCTATCGGGGGAGGTCTATATGGCCTGCATGATTACCCTAACAAAATATAATAATAAAACATGCGGTCTGGGACCCATGGTAAAGTTGTGTTAAGTAGTACTGTTCCTAGCATTTTAATACCTGTTACTCACCCTATCGTGGGAGGTCTATATGGCCTGCATGATTACCCTAACAAAATATAATAATAAAACATGCGGTCTGCGACCCATGGTAAGGTTGTGTTAAGTAGTACTATTCTTAACATTTTAATCCCTTTTACTCCCCCTATCGGGGGAGGTCTATATGGCCGGCATGATATATAATTAGCCTAACAAAGTACAACAATCGGACATGTGGTCTGGGACCTACGGTAACTAGGTTGTGTTAAGTACTACTATTCTTAGCAGTTTAATCCCTGTTACTCCCCCTATTGGAGGAGGTCTATATGGCCTGCATGATTACCCTGACAAAATATAATAATAAAACATGCGGTTTGGGACCCATGGTAAGGTTGTTTTAAGTAGTACTGTTCTTAGCATTTTAATACATTTTACTCACCCTATCGGGGGAGGTCTATATGGCCTGCATGATTACCCTAACAAAATATAATAATAAAACATGCGGTCTGGGACCCATGGTAAAGTTGTGTTAAGTAGTACTGTTCCTAGCATTTTAATACCTGTTACTCACCCTATCGTGGGAGGTCTATATGGCCTGCATGATTACCCTAACAAAATATAATAATAAAACATGCAGTCTGCGACCCATGGTAAGGTTGTGTTAAGTAGTACTATGCTTAGCAGTTTAATCCCTGTTACTCCCCCTATCGGAGGAGGTCTAATATCTATATGGCCGGCATGATCTATAATTAGCCTAACTAAGTACAACAATCGGACATGTGGTCTGGGACCTACGGTAACTAGGTTGTGTTAAGTACTACTATTCTTAGCAGTTTAATCCCTGTTACTCCCCCTATCGGGGGAGGTCTATATGGCTTGCATGATCGATAATTATACTAACAAAGTACAACAATAGGACATACCATGTGGTCTGGGACCATATGATTCTTTCAGGTATACCAGTTGCTGTGGTTCCGACCCTGATCGGGGGAGGTCTATATGGCCTGCATGATCGATAATTATACTAACAAAGTACAACAATAGGACATACCATGTGGTCTGGGACCGTATGATTCTTTCAGGTATACCAGTTGCTGTGGTTCTGACCCTGATCGGGGGAGGTCTATATGGCCTGCATGATCGATAATTATACTAACAAAGTACAACAATAGGACATACCATGTGGTCTTGGACCGTATGATTCTTTCAGGTATACCAGTTGCTGTGGTTCCGACCCTGATCAGGGGAGGTCTATATGGCCTGCATGATCGATAATTATATTAACAAAGTACAACAACAGAACATACCATGTGGTCTGGGACCGTATGATTCTTTCAGGTATACCAGTTGCTGTGGTTCCGACCCTGATCGGGGGAGGTCTATATGGCCTGCATGATCAATAATTATACTAACAAAGTACAACAATAGGACATACCATGTGGTCTGGGACTGTATGATTCTTTCAGGTATACCAGTTGCTGTGGTTCCGACCCTGATCGGGGGAGGTCTATATGGCCTGCATGATCGATAATTATACTAACAAAGTACAACAATAGGACATACCATGTGGTCTGGGACCGTATGATTCTTTCAGGTATACCAGTTGCTGTGGTTCCGACCCTGATCGGGGGAGGTCTATATGGCCTGCATGATCGATAATTATACTAACAAAGTACAACAACATGACATACCATGTGGTCTGGGACCGTATGATTCTTTCAGGTATACCTGTTGCTGTGGTTCCGACCCTGATCGGGGGAGGTCTATATGGCCTGCATGATCGATAATTATACTAACAAAATACAACAATAGGACATACCATGTGGTCTGGGACCGTATGATTCTTTCAGGTATACCAGTTGCTGTGGTTCTGACCCTGCATTCTTGCTGCAACTCTCCCTGCAAGAGAGATCTGTTACAGAATCTGTGGGCCGGTATGCAAAGAGCTGGCCTGCCTCAAAGGAGCATCGATTTTAGGAACCCGGAGATAATTTTTAGGAACCGGGAGATGGTAAAAGAAGCTTGGACACCCAGTACAGGTCGTTCTCCTTCCGCCATTTTATACGAGGGTCCCGGACCCTCAACAGAAACAACACCATGAAACACCACATATGCCATCCTTTTGCACAATAGAGTACAGGTATGGCATCGATTATAGTAACCCGGAGATAATTTTTAGGAACCGGGAGATGGAAAAAGATGCTTGGACACCCAGTACAGGTCGTTCTCCTTCAGCCTTTTTATACGAGGGTCCCGGACCCTCAACAGAAACAACAGCATGAAACACCACATATGCCATCCTTTTGCACAATAGAGTACAGGTATGGCATAGATTATAGGAACCCGTGGATAATTTTTATGAACCGGGAGATGGAAAAAGATGCTTTGACACCCAGTACAGGTCGTTCTCCTTCAGCCTTTTTATACGAGGCTACAGGACCCTCAACAGACACAACAGCATGAAACACCACATATGCCATCCTTTTGCACAATAGAGTACAGGTATAGCATCGATTATAGGAACCCCGAGATAATTTTTAGGAACCGGGAGATGGAAAAAGATGATTTGACATCCAGCACAGGTCGTTCTCCTTCCGCCTTTTTATACGAGGCTACAGGACCCTCAACAGGCACAACAGCATGAAACACCACATATGCCATCCTTTTGCACAATAGAGTACAGGTATGGCATCGATTATAGGAACCCGGAGATAATTTTTAGGAACCGGGAGATGGAAAAAGACGCTTTGACATCCAGTACAGGTCGTTCTCCTTCCGCCTTTTTATACGAGGCTACAGGACCCTCAACAGGCACAACAGCATGAAAGACCACATATGCCATCCTTTTGCACAATAGAGTATAGGTATGGCATTGATTATAGGAACCCGGAGATAATTTTTAGGAACTGGGAGATGGAAAAAGATGCTTTGACATCCAGTACAGGTCGTTCTCCTTCAGCCTTTTTATACGAGGGTGCCGGACAATCAACAGGCACAACAGCATGAAATACAACATATGCCATCCTTTTGCACAATAGAGTACAGGTGTGGCATCGATTATAGGAACCCGGGGATAATTTTTAGGAACCGGGATTTGGAAAAAGATGCTTTGACATCCAGCACAGGTTGTTCTCCTTCCGCCTTTTTATACGAGGCTACAGGACCCTCAACAGGCACAACAGCATGAAACACCACATATGCCATCCTTTTGCACAATAGAGTACAGGTATGGCATCGATTATAGGAACCCGGGGATCATTTTTATGAACCAGGAGTTCAAAAAGATGCTTTGACATCCAGCACAGGTCGTTCTCCTTCCGCCTTTTTATACAAGGCTACAGGACCCTCAACAGGCACAACAGCATGAAACACCAGAAAATGCCATCCTTTTACACAATAGAGTACAGGTATGGCATCGATTATAGGAACCCGGAGATAATTTTTAGGAACCAGGAGATGGAAAAAGATGATTTGACATCCAGCACAGGTCGTTCTCCTTCTGCCTTTTTATACGAGGGTCCCGGACCCTCAACAGGCACAACAGCATGAAACACCACATATGCCATCCTTTTGCACAATAGAGTACAGGTATGGCATTGATTATAGGAACCCAGAGATAATTTTTAGGAACCGGGAAATGGAAAAAGATGCTTTGACATCCAGTACAGGTCGTTCTCCTTCAGCCTTTTTATACGAGGGTCCAGGACCCTCAACAGGCACAACAGTATGAAAGACCCCATATGCCATCCTTTTGCACAATCGAGTACAGGTATGGCATTGTTTTTAGGAACCCGGAGATAATTTTTAGGAACCGGGAGATGTAAAAAGATGCTTGTTCGGTCCTCCTACTTCAAATTTGGGGCACTGCGCGTGCAATCTACTGTGCCACCAGATATGAGTGGTGTGTTAATGAGTACTATTCATAACAGTTTAATCACTGTTATGTGCCTTTTTTTTTTGTGTTTTGTTTTTGTAGCCACAGTGCATCACCAGAGGCCAGAAAAATTAGGCATGTCCAAATGCCTGAAAAATAAGGTATTGTTGCAGCCGTAAGCTTTAGCAGCAGCAAGAAAAATTGATGTTTGTAAAACAGTTAGAAAGTGCCCTAAAACCTTGCGGCTTGAACACTAGTTGTTGGCGGATAAGTCACGCAAGTCATCCTGCATTATAAGAAAATGTAGCCCATGGCAGCTCATCTCATCATCAGGCCTTTTTTACTCAAATATATCGCCCAATGTCAGTCCCTTCGGGATCCATCCCTCATTCATTTTAATAAAGGTGAGATAATAAAGACTTTTTTGACCTAGGCGACTTCTCTTCTCAGTGACAAAACCTCCTGCTGCACTGAAGGTCCTTTCTGACAGGACACTTGAAGCGGGGCAGGTCAGAAGTTCAATTGCAAATTGGGATAGCTCAGGCCACAGGTCAAGCCTGCACACCCAGTAGTCAAGGGGTCCATCGCTCCTCAGAGTGTTGAGATCCGCAGTTAATGCTAGGTAGTCTGCTACCTGTCGGTTGAGTCTTTCTCTGAGGCTGGATCCCGAAAGGCTCTGGCGATGCATAGGAGTTAAAAAGGTCCGCATGTCCTCCATCAACAACACGTCAGGAAAGCATCCTGTCCTTGCCGCCGTGGTCGTGGGAGGAGGAGGAGGATTACTTTCATCTCTTCCCCTGTTAGATTCCAGTTGTGCTGTGACATCACCCTTATACGCTGTGTAAAGCATAGTTTTTAATTTATTTTTGAAATGCTCCATCCTTTCCGACTTGCGGGAATTTGGTAACATTTCAGGCACTTTATGCTTATACTGGGGGTCTAGTAGCGTGGACACCCAGTACAGGTCGTTCTCCTTCAGCTTTTTTATACGAGGGTCCCTCAACAGGCACGACAGCATGAAAGACCCCATTTGCACAAGGTTGGATGCCGAGCTAATCATGTCCCGTTCCTCGTCCTCACTGATGTCACTGAGGGTATCTTCTTACCCCCAGCCACGTACAACACCACGGGTACCAGATAGGTGACAACAACGAGCACCCTGGGATGCCTGTTGTGAATGGTCTTCCTCCTCCTCCTCCTCCTCAAAGCCACATTCCTCCTCTGACTCCTCTTCTTTACAATCCTCTTCCTGCATTGCCGCAGGTCCAGCAAGCGATGTTGATAAGGCTGTTTCTGGTGGTGATGGACACCACAACTCTTCCTCTTCACGCTCATCTACGGCCTGATCCAGCACTCTTCACAGGGCACGCTCCAGGAAGAAAGCAAATGGTATGATGTCGCTGATGGTGCGTTCGGTGCGACTGACAAGGTGTGTCACCTACTCAAAAGGACGCATGAGCCTACAGGCATTGTGCATGTGCATCCAGTAATTTGGCAAAAAAATCCCCAGCTCCCCAGAGGCTGTCCTAGCACCCCGGTCATACAAATACTCATTAACAGCTTTTTCTTGTTGGAGCAGGCGGTCGAACATTAGGAGTTTTGAATTCCACTGTGTCGGGCTGTGGCAAATCAAGCGCCTCACTGGCAGGTTGTTTCAACGCTGGATATCGGACAAGTGCGCCATGGCCATGTAGGAACACCTGAAATGGCCACACACCTTCCTGGCCTGATTCAGGACGTTCTGTAAGCCTGGGTACTTATGCACAAAGCGTTGTACAATCAGATTACACACATGTGCCATGCACAGCACATGTGTCAACCTGCCCAATTTCAATGCCGCCACCAAATTACTTCCATTGTCAGAAACAACCTTGCCAATCTCCAGTTGGTGCGGAGTCAGCCACTGATCCACCTGTGCGTTCAGGGTGGACAAGAGTGCTGTTGCGGTGTGACTCTCCGCTTTCAGGCAAGTCAACCCCAAGACGGCGTGACACTGCCGTATCCGGGATGTTGAATAGTACCTGGGGAGCTGGGGGGGTGCCGTTGATGTGGAGCAAGATGCAGAAGCAGAATTCAACCGAGGAAGAGGTTATGGAAGAGGATGGAGTAAGAGGAGTAGAGGAGGTAGCAGCAGGCCTGCCTGCAAGTCGTGGCGGTGTCACCAACTCCTATGCAGAGCCACGCATTCCATGCTTGTCAGACGTCAGCAGGTTTACCCAATGCACAGTGTAGGTGATATACCTGCCCTGACCATGCTTTGCAGACCAGCTATCAGTGGTCATATGGACCCTTGCCCCAACGCTGTGTGCCAGGCATGTCATTACTTCCTTTCGCACAATAGAGTACAGGTTTGGGATTGCCTTTTGTGAAAATAAATTTCTGCCAGGTACCTTCCACTGCGGTGTCCCAATAGATACAAATTTTTTGAAAGCATCAGACTCCACCAGCTTGTATGGTAAAAGCTGGCGGGCTAAGAGTTCAGACAAGCCAGCTGTCAGACGCCGGGCAAGGGGGTGACTTTGAGAAATTGGCTTCTTACGCTCAAACATGTCCTTGACAGACACCTGACTGTGGGCAGATGACCAGGAACTGCTACGTAAGAGAGACTGAGTGGAGGATGGTTGAGAGGGGGCAAGGAGGACAGCAGTGGTTGACATGGCTGAAGATGCTGGAGCAGGAGGAGGAGGGCGGCTTTGAGTTTGTGTGCTGCTTCTACTCATGTGTTCTTCCCATCGGTGTTTGTGATGTGAGACCATGTGCCTTCGCAAAGCAGTTGTACCTAGGTGGGTGTTGGACTTCCCATGACTCAGTTTCTTTTGGCACAGGTTGCAAATGGCATCACTGTTGTCAGAGGTAGACACACAAAAAAAATGCCACACTGCTGAGCTCTGCGATGACGGCATTCTGGTGGTGGCAACAGCATGCGTTGATTGGCGTCGGCGTGCTGTCTGGCTGACCCCGGGTGCCGATGCATGCTGTCTGACTGTGCCACTAGCTCCTTGCGATGACCTCCCCCTGCTTCCAACTCGTCTCCTCCTCTCTGTCTCCCCATCTGAACTTTCCCCCTCTTCTTCTTCTCTTCTAGCAGGCACCCACGTGACATCCACCGACACATCATCATCAACCGCTTCACTTGTATCTGACACATCAACAAAGGAAGCAGCAGCGGGTACAACATCATCATCATCATCATCACACCTTACCTCCATGTCTGTAATGCTGCCTGACTGAGACATATCACTGTTATCTACATCCTCTGTCAATGATGGTTGTGCATCACTCATTTCTTCCAACTGATGTGTCAATAACTCCTCTGACAGATCAAGTGAAGCGGCTGTGGTGCTAGTGTTGGTGGTGGTGACAGGCGGGCGAGTGGCACTGGTCACTTGAGAGGTGCCCAAAGCACAGCTGGACGTGGATGGTGCGTCAAGATTAGGAGGACTAGGAGCGGAAGCTGTAGAAGATTGGGTGTCCTGTGTTAGCCATTCAACTAGGTCCTCCTCAGAACTTTTTGCGTCCCCCCTGGCACCTGGCCTCTGAACAATGTGCATATTTGTAGGGTCTAAAGGAATCACAGCACCACGACCACGATGGCACCAGCGGGGTGGCCTGCCTCTGCCTGTCATTTTTTTTTAAATGTACACTTACAATACTATTAAACAAATTATGAGTGGTGGCACTGGGCAAGTGGGCACAGTATACGCTGTGAGCCTGACACCAAAAAAAAGACTGATGTTTCAAAGTCAAAAATGTTTATTTTTTAAATATTTAAAGTACTGTGACAACAAATATGATTGGTGGCACTAGTTGGCAAGTGGGCCTGGCTGGCACACACGCTGGGAGGAAGGCAACTGCAATTAGATTACACTAACTGACTGATGCTTCACAGTCCAAAAAGTTTTTTTTTAAAAATTTACAATACTGTTAGAACAAATATGATTGGTGGCACTAGTTGGAAATGGCAAGTGGGCCTGGCACACACGCTGGCAGGCAGGCAACTGCAATTCAATGGCACTAGCAGATTGATGATTCACAGTCAAAAAAGTTTTTATTTTAAATATTTTCAAACCTGTTAGAACAAATATGATTGGTGGCACTAGTTGGCTTGGCAAGTGGGCCTGGCACACACGCTGGGAGGAAGGCAACTGCAATTAGATTACACTAGATGACTGATGTTTCACAGTCAAGACATTTTTTATTTTAAATATTTACAATACTGTTATAACAAATATGATTGGTGGCAGTAGTTGGCAGCAAGTGGGCCTGGCACACACATTGGAAGGCAGGCAACTGCAATTCAATGGCACTAGCAGACTGATGATTCACAGTCAAAAAAGTTTTGATTTAAAATATTTTCAATACTGTTACAACAAATATGATTGGTGGCACTAGTTGGCTAGTGGGCCTGGCACACACGCTGGCAGGCAGGAAACTGCAATTCAATTGCACTAGCAGACTGATGATTCACAGTCTAAGAATTTTTTATTTTAAATATTTACAATACTGTTAGAACAAATTTGATTGGTGTAACTAGTTGGCAAGTGGGCCTGGCACACACGCTGGCAGGCAGGCAACTGCAATTCAATGGCACTAGCAGACTGATGATTCACAGTCAAAAAAGTTTTGATTTAAAATATTTTCAATACTGTTACAACAAATATGATTGGTGGCACTAGTTGGCTAGTGGGCCTGGCACACGTTGGCAGGCAGGAAACTGCAATTCAATTGCACTAGCAGACTGATGATTCACAGTCTAAGAATTTTTTATTTTAAATATTTACAATACTGTTAGAACAAATATGATTGGTGTAACTAGTTGGCAAGTGGGCCTGGCACACACGCTGGCAGGCAAGCAACTGCAATTCAATGGCACTAGCAGACTGATGATTCACAGTCAAAAAAGTTTTGATTTAAAATATTTTCAAAACTGTTATAACAAATATGATTGGTGGCGATAGTTGGCAGCAAGTGGGCCTGGCACACACGCTGGCAGGCAGGCAACTGCAATTAGATTACACTAGCAGACTGATCTTTCACAGTCAAAAAATATTTATTTTAAATATTTATACTACTGTTATAACAAATATGATTGGTGGCACTAGTTGGCAAGTGGGCCTGGCACACACGCTGGGAGGCAGGCAACTGCAATTCAATTGCACTAGCAGACTGATAATTCACAGTCAAAAAAAGTTTTTATTTTAAATATTTACACTACTGTTATAACAAATATGATTCGTGGCACTAGTTGGAAAGTGGGCCTGGCACACATGCTGGCAGACAGGCAACTGCAATTAAATAACAATAGCAGACTGATGTAACAGTTTGTTTTTAAAAAAGTTACACTAATGTTACAACAGATAGGAGTGATGGCACTCAGGATAGAAGTAGGCACAGTATTTGCTGGCAGCCTGACACACAGGCTGGCACTAGTGGCAGGCTGGCCTGTAAACTAAAATTAAATAACACTAGAAGACTGATGTAAAAGTTTTTTTTTTACAAAATTTAAACTAATGTTACACCAGATAGGAGTGGTGGACTGGCACTGAGGATGGAAGTATGCACAGTATATGCTGGCAGCCTGACACACAGGCTGGCACTAATGGCAGCCAGGCTGGCCTGGCAACTAATATTAAATAAGACTAGAAGAGGACTGATGTAAAAAAAATATATTTTTAAAAATTTACACTAATGTTACACCAGATATAAGTGATGGAAAAAAGAGCTATTAATCACACTATATGATGTGGGCCTGACACACAGGCCTGATGGAAAATGAAATTAGATTACACTAGCAAAATGATTTAAAAGTTTTTTTAATTTTTTTTAAATAATGTTAAGCAGATATGAGTGGTGGCTGCTGGCACAGCAATTAAACAATGTTGTATGCTGTGTAAGCCTGACACACAGGCCTGATAGAAAATTAAATTAGATTACACTAGCAAAATGATTTAAAAGTTTTTTTTAAATTTAAAATAATGTTAAGCAGATATGAGGGGTGGCTGCTAGCACAGCAATTAACCACAGTATGCTGTGTAAGCCAGAAACACACAGGCCTGATAGAAAATGAAATTAGATTACACTAGCAAAATGATTTAAAAGTTTTTTTTTAAATTTAAAATAATGTTAAGCAGATATGAGTGGTGGCTGCTAGCACAGCAATTAACCACAGTATGCTGTGTAAGCCAGAAACACGCAGGCCTGATAGAAAATGAAATTAGATTACACTTGCAAAAGGATTTAAAAGTTTTTAAAAAAAATTTAAAATAATGTTAAGCAGATATGAGTGGTGACTGCTAGGACAGCAATTAACCACAGTATGCTGTGTAAGCCAGAAACACACAGGCCTGATAGAAAATGAAATTAGATTACACTAGCAAAATGATTTAAAAAATGTTTTTTAAAATTTAAAATAATGTTAAGCAGATATGAGTGGTGGCTGCTAGGACAGCAATTAACCACAGTATGCTGTGTAAGCCAGAAACACACAGGCCTGATAGAAAATGAAATTAGCTTACACTTGCAAAAGGATTTAAAAGTTTTTTTTTTAAATTTAAAATAATGTTAAGCAGATATGAGTGGTGGCTGCTAGGACAGCAATTAACCACAGTATGCTGTGTAAACCAGAAACACACAGGCCTGATAGAAAATGAAATTAGATTACACTAGCAAAATGATTTAAAAGTTTTGTTGGTTAAATTTACACTAATGTTAAGCAGATATCAGTGGTGGCACTAATCACAGTATATGCTGTGAGCCTCACACACAGGCTGAAAGCCAGGCAAATGCAAATAAAATTACAAATAAAAAAAAAACAAAAAATGACTGAAGTTATTGCCCTAAAAAGGGCTTTTTGGGGTGCTGTCCTTACAGCAGAGATTAGATGAGTCCTTCAGGACTGTAGTGGACACTAAATACACTAGCCTAGCTATCTATTTCCCTATAATGTCAGCAGCAGCAACACTAAAGCTCCTCTCACTAAGAAAGCAAGATCGTAATGAATCTAAAATGGCTGCTGCCAAGGAGCTGGGAGGGTCTGTGAGGGAGTGTCTGCTGCTGATTGGCTCAAATGTGTCAGAAGGCTGTGAGATACAGGGTCAAAGTTTCCTCAATGTTGACACATAGGGGGCGGATCGAACATCGCATATGTTCGCCCCCAGCGGCGAACGCGAACAAGCTATGTTCGCCGGGAACTGTTCTCCGGCGAACAGTTCGCGACATCACTAGATTATATTCCAGCCCATTTTATAACACCTGTGTAGGGGTGGTGTTTAAAACTAGACTGCAATCAGGAGGGGTGCAGGGGCAGACAGAAAACTGTCCCAGCTCTTAAAATATCCATTGATTGCAAATAAATACATATGATACCCTGATTACATGTTATATTCGCAATTATTCTTGCTCAGAATAATAATATATTTACAATATATACATATAGTGGAATAAATAAACACATAGATATGAAAGACAACATTGTTTAGAACAAAAAAAGAAATTTAGGGACATGTAAATATGTTTGCAAAAGATTTCTGACATAACACATATATATATACACAAGTATGTGCAAAGATTTATGTACAAATTCTAGCATTAATAATCATTTTAAAAAAACAAAAAAACATGAATTAGGCATATCATGATTTCTAGAAATACAAATATACATTAATTTATGTGAAAATATCAAATATCAGGGTTTTTTTTTTTTATAACAAATACATAGAAAAGAACTATCTATGAGATATTGTTTGTTCAGGTATAAATCTAGCTTTTTATTGGACATTAACAGATGAAAAATAAAAGATTAGCTTTAGAGAAATGTGCTTGTTCATGGACAGTAATGACATGGTATAAATAAAGTTAGAAAAAACAGAATATCCACGAAATTGATGTTCATCGTTCCGTACTTGCCGAGCGTGTTTTTGACAGAGTTTTTAATAAATAAGGGCGTTGTATGTAGATTCACAGCAGCGATGTCTGGCAAGTGCATTGACGCCAGCAAATGCACAGATTGACGCTTTGATAAATCAGCCCCTTTGACTCTAAGTGGTTCTGTAACAGAAGAGACAAATAATGGAGAAAAGTAATATATTTTCCCAATGCATTCAAAATTATTGTTGCCACCATGTGCACTCATCCTCAGCCTAGGTGTAATAAGCTGATGTGGATAAAAACTAGACATGTGCACCGCTAAAAAATTTGGTTCGTTTTCGGTTCGGATCGATTCAGACTTTTCGAATTTCGTTTCGGATCGAATCTGATTCGGCAAAATATGAATAAATTCGTTTCGGATTTATTCGGATCCGAATAAATTCGTTTCGGATTTATTCGGATTCGGCTGAATTCGGTTCTATTCCGTTCCGAAATTCGGTATGTTTTTAGTACACTAACACCCATTTAGTACACTAAGTCACTAACACCCATAAACTACCTATGAACCACTAAACCGAGGCCCCCCCACATCGCAAACCCTATAATAACATTATTTAACCCCTAATCTGCCGATCGGATATCGCCGCCGCCTACATTATAGCTATTAACCCCTAATCTGCTGTCCCTAACACCGCCGACCCCTACATTATAGTTATTAACCCCTAATCTGCCTCCCCCAACGTCGCCGCAATCTAACTACAAGTATTAACCCCTAATCTGCCGACCCGATATCGCCGCCGCCTACATTATAACTATTAACCCCTAATCTGCTGTCCCTAACACCGCCGACCCCTACATTATAGTTATTAACCCCTAATCTGCCTCCCCCAACGTCGCCGCAATCTAACTACAAGTATTAACCCCTAATCTGCCGACCCGATATCGCCGCCGCCTACATTATAGCTATTAACCCCTAATCTGCTGTCCCTAACACCGCCGACCCCTACATTATAGTTATTAACCCCTAATCTACCCCCCCAATGTCGCCGCAATCTAACTACAAGTATTAACCCCTAATCTGCCGACCCGATATCGCCGCCGCCTACATTATAGCTATTAACCCCTAATCTGCTGTCCCTAACACCGCCGACCCCTACATTATAGTTATTAACCCCTAATCTGCCCCCCCCAACGTCGCCGCAATCTAACTACAAGTATTAACCCCTAATCTGCCGACCCGATATCGCCGCCGCCTACATTATAGCTATTAACCCCTAATCTGCTGTCCCTAACACCGCCGACCCCTACATTATAGTTATTAACCCCTAATCTGCCCCCCCCAACGTCGCCGCAATCTAACTACAAGTATTAACCCCTAATCTGCCGACCCGATATCGCCGCCTACATTATAACTATTAACCCCTAATCTGGTGTCCCTAACACCGCCGACCCCTACATTATAGTTATTAACCCCTAATCTGCCTCCCCCAACGTCGCCGCAATCTAACTACAAGTATTAACCCCTAATCTGCCGACCCGATATCGCCGCCGCCTACATTATAACTATTAACCCCTAATCTGCTGTCCCTAACACCGCCGACCCCTACATTATAGTTATTAACCCCTAATCTGCCTCCCCCCAACGTCGCCACAATCTAACTACAAGTATTAACCCCTAATCTGCCGACCGCAAATCGCCGCCACTATAATAAATTTATTAACCCCTAAACCGCCGCACTCCCGCCTCGCAAACACTATAATACATTTTATTAACCCCTAATCTGCCCTCCCTAACATCGCCGCCACCTACCTACAATTATTAACCCCTAATCTCCCGCCCCCATCGTCGCCGCTACTATAATAAGGTTATTAACCCCTAAATCTAACCCTAACACTAACACCCCCTAACTTAAATATAATTTAAATAAAACGAAATAAGTTTACTATAGTTAAATAAATGAATCCTATTTAAAACTAAAGACTTACCTGTAAAATAAACCCTAAGATAGCTGCAATATAACTAATAGTTACATTGTAGCTATTTTAGCATTTATTTTTATTTTACAGGCAACTTTGTATTTATTTTAACTAGGTACAATAGTTATTAAATAGTTAATAACTATTTAATAACTACCTAGCTAAAATAAATACAAATTTACCTGTAAAATAAATCCTAACCTAAGTTACACTAACACCTAACACTACACTATCATTAAATTAACTAAATAAATGAATCATATTTAAAACAAAATACTTACCTGTAAAATAAACCCTAATATAGCTGCAATATAACTAATAGTTACATTGTAGCTATTTTAGCATTTATATTTATTTTACAGGCAACTTTGTATTTATTTTAACTAGGTACAAAAGCTATTAAATAGTTATTGACTAATTAATAGCTACCTAGTTAAAATAATTACAAAATTACCTGTAAAATAAATCCTAACCTAAGTTACAATTAAACCTAACACTACACTGTCATTAAATAAATTAACTACAAGTACCTACAATTATCTACAATTAAATAAACTAAAGTACAAAACCCCCCCACTAAATTACAAAAACAAACAAACACTAAATTACAAAAAATAAAAAAATATTACAAGAATTTTAAACTAATTACACCTAATCTAAGCCCCCTAATAAAATAACAAAGCCCCCCAAAATAAAAAAAATGCCCTACCCTATACTAAATTACAAAAGTTAACAGCTCTATTGCCTTACCAGCCCTGAACAGGGCCCTTTGCGGGGCATGCCCCAAAGAAAACAGCTCTTTTGCCTGTAAAAAAAAAACACAATCCCCCCCCACATTACAACCCACCACCCACATACCCCTACTCTAACCCAAAACCCCCTTAAATAAACCTAACACTACCCCCCTGAAGATCTCCCTACCTTGAGTCGTGTTCACCCAGCCGGGCCGAAGTCTTCATCCGATGGGGCAGAAGAGGACATCCAGACCGGCAGAAGTCTTCATCCAAGCTGGGCAAGAAGAGGTCTTCCATCCATCATACAAGTACCAAAATACAAACAAACACTAAATTACAAAAAATAATAAAATATTACAATAATTTTAACTAATTACACCTAATCTAAGCCCCCTACTAGCTATTAATATAGCTACAATATAACTAATAGTTACATTGTAGCTATTTTAGGATTTATATTTATTTTACAGGCAACTTTGTATTTATTTTAACTAGGTACAATAGCTATTAAATAGTTAATAACTATTTAATAACTACCTAGCTAAAATAAATACAAATTTACCTGTAAAATAAATCATAACCTAAGTTACAATTACACCTAACACTACACTATCATTAAATTAACTAAATAAATGAATCCTATATAAAACTAAAGACTTACCTGTAAAATAAACCCTAATATAGCTGCAATATAACTAATAGTTACATTGTAGCTATTTTAGCATTTATATTTATTGTACAGGCAACTTTGTATTTATTTTAACTAGGTACAATAGCTATTAAATAGATATTTACTGTTTAATAGCTACCTAGTTAAAATAATTACAAAATTACCTGTAAAATAAATCCTAACCTAAGTTACAATTAAACCTAACACTACACTATCATTAAATAAATTAACTACAAGTACCTACAATTAAATACAATTAAAAAACTAAACTAAAGTACAAAACCCCCCCCACTAAATTACAAAAAATAAAAAAATATTACAAGAATTTTAAACTAATTACACCTAATCTAAGCCCCCTAATAAAATAACAAAGCCCCCCAAAATAAAAAAAAATGCCCTACCCTATACTAAATTACAAAAGTTAACAGCTCTATTACCTTACCAGCCCTGAACAGGGCCTTTTGCGGGGCATGCCCCAAAGAAAACAGCTCTTTTGCCTGTAAAAAAAAACACAATACCCCCCCCCCACATTACAACCCACCACCCACATACCCCTACTCTAACCCAAACCCCCCTTAAATAAACCTAACACTACCCCCCTGAAGATCTCCCTACCTTGAGTCGTGTTCACCCAGCCGGGCCGAAGTCTTCATCCGATGGGGCAGAAGAGGACATCCAGACCGGCAGAAGTCTTCATCCAAGCGGGGCAAGAAGAGGTCTTCCATCCATCAGAAAAGTACAAAAAAACAAACAAACACTAAATTAGCAAAAATAATAAAATATTACAATAATTTTAAACTAATTACACCTAATCTAAGCCCCCTACTAGCTATTAATATAGCTTCAATATAACTAATAGTTACATTGTAGCTATTTTAGGATTTATATTTATTTTACAGGCAACTTTGTATTTATTTTAACTAGGTACAATAGCTATTAAATAGTTAATAACTACCTAGCTAAAATAAATACAAATTTACCTGTAAAATAAACCCTAACCTAAGTTACAATTACACCTAACACTACACTGTCATTAAATTAACTAAATAAATTAATCCTATATAAAACTAAATACTTACCTGTAAAATAAACCCTAATATAGCTACAATATAACTAATAGTTACATTGTAGCTATTTTAGCATTTATATGTATTTTACAGGCAACTTTGTATTTATTTTAACTAGGTACAATAGCTATTAAATAGATATTTACTGTTTAATAGCTACCTAGTTAAAATAATTACAAAATTACCTGTAAAATAAATCCTAACCTAAGTTACTATTAAACCTAACACTACACTATCATTAAATAAATTAACTACAAGTACCTACAATTAAATACAATGAAATAAACTAAACTAAAGTACAAAAAAAACAAACACTAAATTACAAAAAATAAAAAAAATTACAAGAATTTTAAACTAATTACACCTAATCTAAGCCCCCTAATAAAATAACAAAGCCCCCCAAAATAAAAAAATGCCCTACCCTATACTAAATTACAAAAGTAATCAGCTCTATTACCTTACCAGCCCTTAAAAGGGCCTTTTGCGGGGGCATGCCCCAAAGAAAACAGCTCTTTTGCCTGTAAAAAAAAACACAATACCCCCCCCCACATTACAACCCACCACCCACATACCCCTACTCTAACCCAAACCCCCCTTAAATAAACCTAACACTACCCCCTTGAAGATCTCTCTCTACCGTATCTTCACCCAGCGGGCCGAAGTCTTCATCCGATGGGGCAGAAGAGGACATCCAGACCGGCAGAAGTCTTCATCCAAGCGGGGCAAGAAGAGGTCTTCCATCCATCAGAAGTCTTGATCCAGGCGGCATCTTCTCTGTTCATCCATCCGGAGCGGAGCGGCAGCATCCTGAAGACATCCCACGCAGAGCATCCTCTTCTTTCTTGATCCGACGACTAGGTGACTGTACCTTTAAGTGACGTCATCCAAGATGGCGTCCCTTGAATTCAGATTGGCTGATAGGATTCTATAAGCCAATCGGAATTAAGGTAGGAAAAATCTGATTGGCTGATTCAATCAGCCAATCAGATTCAAGTTCAATCCGATTGGCTGATCCAATCAGCCAATCAGATTGAGCTCGCATTCTATTGGCTGATCGGAACAGCCAATAGAATGCGAGGTCAATCTGATTGGCTGATTCCATCAGCCAATCGGATTGAACTTGAATCTGATTGGCTGATTAAATCAGCCAATCAGATTTTTCCTACCTTAATTCCGATTGGCTGATAGAATCCTATCAGCCAATCTGAATTCAAGGGACGCCATCTTGGATGACGTCACTTAAAGGTACAGTCACCTAGTCGTCGGATCAAGAAAGAAGAGGATGCTCTGCGTGGGATGTCTTTAGGATGCTGCCGCTCCGCTCCGGATGGATGAACAGAGAAGATGCCGCCTGGATCAAGACTTCTGATGGATGGAAGACCTCTTCTTGCCCTGCTTGGATGAAGACTTCTGCCGGTCTGGATGTCCTCTTCTGCCCGATCGGATGAAGACTTCGGCCCGCTGGGTGAAGATACGGTAGAGAGATCTTCAGGGGGGTAGTGTTAGGTTTATTTAAGGGGGGTTTGGGTTAGAGTAGGGGTATGTGGGTGGTGGGTTGTAATGTGGGGGGGGGTATTGTGTTTTTTTTTACAGGCAAAAGAGCTGTTTTCTTTGGGGCATGCCCCGCAAAAGGCCCTTTTAAGGGCTGGTAAGGTAATAGAGCTGATTACTTTTGTAATTTAGTATAGGGTAGGGCATTTTTTTATTTTGGGGGGCTTTGTTATTTTATTAGGGGGCTTAGATTAGGTGTAATTAGTTTAAAATTCTTGTAATTTTTTTTATTTTTTGTAATTTAGTGTTTGTTTTTTTTGTACTTTAGTTTAGTTTATTTCATTGTATTTAATTGTAGGTACTTGTAGTTAATTTATTTAATGATAGTGTAGTGTTAGGTTTAATAGTAACTTAGGTTAGGATTTATTTTACAGGTAATTTTGTAATTATTTTAACTAGGTAGCTATTAATTAGTCAATAACTATTTAATAGCTATTGTACCTAGTTAAAATAAATACAAAGTTGCCTGTAAAATAAATATAAATGCTAAAATAGCTACAATGTAACTATTAGTTATATTGTAGCTATATTAGGGTTTATTTTACAGGTAAGTATTTAGTTTTATATAGGATTAATTTATTTAGTTAATTTAATGACAGTGTAGTGTTAGGTGTAATTGTAACTTAGGTTAGGGTTTATTTTACAGGTAAATTTGTATTTATTTTAGCTAGGTAGTTTTAACTATTTAATAGCTATTGTACCTAGTTAAAATAAATACAAAGTTGCCTGTAAAATAAATATAAATCCTAAAATAGCTACAATGTAACTATTAGTTATATTGTAGCTATATTAATAGCTAGTAGGGGGCTTAGATTAGGTGTAATTAGTTTAAAATTATTGTAATATTTTATTATTTTTGCTAATTTAGTGTTTGTTTGTTTTTTTGTACTTTTCTGATGGATGGAAGACCTCTTCTTGCCCCGCTTGGATGAAGACTTCTGCCGGTCTGGATGTCCTCTTCTGCCCCATCGGATGAAGACTTCGGCCCGGCTGGGTGAACACGACTCAAGGTAGGGAGATCTTCAGGGGGGTAGTGTTAGGTTTATTTAAGGGGGGTTTGGGTTAGAGTAGGGGTATGTGGGTGGTGGGTTGTAATGTGGGGGGGGGGATTATGTTTTTTTTTTACAGGCAAAAGAGCTGTTTTCTTTGGGGCATGCCCCGCAAAGGGCCCTGTTCAGGGCTGGTAAGGTAATAGAGCTGTTAACTTTTGTAATTTAGTATAGGTTAGGGCATTTTTTTTATTTTGGGGGGCTTTGTTATTTTATTAGGGGGCTTAGATTAGGTGTAATTAGTTTAAAATTCTTGTAATATTTTTTTATTTTTTGTAATTTAGTGGGGGGGGTTGTACTTTAGTTTAGTTTTTTTAATTGTATTTAATTGTAGGTACTTGTAGTTAATTTATTTAATGATAGTGTAGTGTTAGGTTTAATTGTAACTTAGGTTAGGATTTATTTTACAGGTAATTTTGTAATTATTTTAACTAGGTAGCTATTAAATAGTCAATATCTATTTAATAGCTATTGAACCTAGTTAAAATGAATACAAAGTTGCCTGTACAATAAATATAAATGCTAAAATAGCTACAATGTAACTATTAGTTATATTGCAGCTATATTAGGGTTTATTTTACAGGTAAGTCTTTAGTTTTATATAGGATTCATTTATTTAGTTAATTTAATGATAGTGTAGTGTTAGGTGTAATTGTAACTTAGGTTATGATTTATTTTACAGGTAAATTTGTATTTATTTTAGCTAGGTAGTTATTAAATAGTTATTAACTATTTAATAACTATTGTACCTAGTTAAAATAAATACAAAGTTGCCTGTAAAATACATATAAATCCTAAAATAGCTACAATGTAACTATTAGTTATATTGAAGCTATATTAATAGCTAGTAGGGGGCTTAGATTAGGTGTAATTAGTTTAAAATTATTGTAATATTTTATTATTTTTGGTAATTTAGTGTTTGTTTGTATTTTGGTACTTGTATGATGGATGGAAGACCTCTTCTTGCCCCGCTTGGATGAAGACTTCTGCCGGTCTGGATGTCCTCTTCTGCCCCATCGGATGAAGACTTTGGCCCGGCTGGGTGAACACGACTCAAGGTAGGGAGATCTTCAGGGGGGTAGTGTTAGGTTTATTTAAGGGGGGTTTGGGTTAGAGTAGGGGTATGTGGGTGGTGGGTTGTAATGTGGGGGGGGGGATTGTGTTTTTTTTTTACAGGCAAAAGAGCTGTTTTCTTTGGGGCATGCCCCGCAAAGGGCCCTGTTCAGGGCTGGTAAGGTAATAGAGCTGTTAACTTTTATAATTTAGTATAGGGTAGGGCATTTTTTTTTATTTTGGGGGGCTTTGTTATTTTATTAGGGGGCTTAGATTAGGTGTAATTAGTTTAAAATTCTTGTAATATTTTTTTATTTTTTGTAATTTAGTGTTTGTTTTTTTTTGTAATTTAGTGGGGGGGTTTTGTACTTTAGTTTATTTAATTGTAGATAATTGTAGGTACTTGTAGTTAATTTATTTAATGACAGTGTAGTGTTAGGTTTAGTTGTAACTTAGGTTAGGATTTATTTTACAGGTAATTTTGTAATTATTTTAACTAGGTAGCTATTAATTAGTCAATAACTATTTAATAGCTTTTGTACCTAGTTAAAATAAAAAAAGTTGCCTGTAAAATAAATATAAATGCTAAAATAGCTACAATGTAACTATTAGTTATATTGCAGCTATATTAGGGTTTATTTTACAGGTAAGTATTTAGTTTTAATTATGATTCATTTATTTAGTTAATTTAATGATAGTGTAGTGTTAGGTGTTAGTGTAACTTAGGTTAGGATTTATTTTACAGGTAAATTTGTATTTATTTTAGCTAGGTAGTTATTAAATAGTTATTAACTATTTAATAACTATTGTACCTAGTTAAAATAAATACAAAGTTGCCTGTAAAATAAAAATAAATGCTAAAATAGCCACAATGTAACTATTAGTTATATTGCAGCTATCTTAGGGTTTATTTACAGGTAAGTATTTAGTTTTAAATAGGATTCATTTATTTAACTATAGTAAACTTATTTCGTTTTATTTAAATTATATTTAAGTTAGGGGGTGTTAGTGTTAGGGTTAGACTTAGGTTTAGGGGTTAATAACCTTATTATAGTAGCGGCGACGATGGGGGCGGGAGATTAGGGGTTAATAATTGTAGGTAGGTGGCGGCGATGTTAGGGAGGGCAGATTAGGGGTTAATAAAATGTATTATAGTGTTTGCGAGGCGGGAGTGCGGCGGTTTAGGGGTTAATAAATTTATTATAGTGGCGGCGATTTGCGGTCGGCAGATTAGGGGTTAATACTTGTAGTTAGATTGTGGCGACGTTGGGGGGAGGCAGATTAGGGGTTAATAACTATAATGTAGGGGTCGGCGGTGTTAGGGACAGCAGATTAGGGGTTAATAGTTATAAGGTAGGCGGCGGCGATATCGGGTCGGCAGATTAGGGGTTAATACTTGTAGTTAGATTGCGGCGACGTTGGGGGGAGGCAGATTAGGGGTTAATAACTATAATGTAGGGGTCGGCGGTGTTAGGGACACCAGATTAGGGGTTAATAGCTATAATGTAGGCAGCGGCGATATCGGGTCGGCAGATTAGGGGTTAATACTTGTAGTTAGATTGCGGCGACGTTGGGGGGGGCAGATTAGGGGTTAATAGCTATAATGTAGGGGTCGGCGGTGTTAGGGACAGCAGATTAGGGGTTAATAGCTATAATGTAGGCGGCGGCGATATCGGGTCGGCAGATTAGGGGTTAATACTTGTAGTTAGATTGCGGCGACGTTGGGGGGAGGCAGATTAGGGGTTAATAACTATAATGTAGGGGTCGGCGGTGTTAGGGACAGCAGATTAGGGGTTAATAGTTACAATGTAGGCGGCGGCGATATTCGGTCGGCAGATTAGGGGTTAATAAAATAATGCAGGTGTCAGCGATAGCGGAGGCAGCAGATTAGGGGTTAATAAGTGTTAGATTAGGGGTGTTTAGAGACTCGGGGTACATGTTAGGGTGTTAGGTGCAGACTTAGTGTTTCCCCATAGGAAACAATGGGGCTGCGGTGTTAGTTTTTTTTCAGCCGAAACTCCCATTGTTTCCTATGGGGAAATGCCGAATCTTAACGAGCTAATTCGGATTTATTCGGAGATACGGCAGCTATTTCGGATTCATTCGGTAGATTCGGAAGTATTTGAATTCGGAAATCCGAATCGATCCGAATCTCCGAATTTACAGAATTTACAGAATTTCCGAATTAATCCGAAACGAACCGCACATGTCTAATAAAAACTTGCAACTCCTCTAACTTTCTGAACCACAAGTTTACGCTGCTCTCCTGCTCCTCTGCCTTCAACTACTCTAAGCAAAATTACTTTTTAAATCATATAGCTGCCATCTCATTATAAACATTTCTTTTCTCCTTTTACATTCCCTCATTTGTCTTCCTTCACCTCCTATAACTCCTTATCTTTTGGCACAAGAATTGCTGATAACTTAGAAAACAAAAAACAAAATGGATTTTATTATATTAGCAATAATCTTCTGTGACACCACATATTACCTTTTACCTTGTTCCTATTCCTTCACAACTGCTGTCCTTCATTTAATCTATTTGTACACCAATCCTCACACTTAAATCAAGCACTGTCATCTGTTGAACATGCACTCGTCCCACCCATCCTTACGAAATCTTCACTTGACCCAGCCTTCCCCTCCAATTACCACTTATCTCTATTTCTTCTTACCTCAAATCTTCTTGAAAGGATTATTGCATTTCTTTACATTACATTCTTTTCATGAGCCTGTGCAATTTGCTGTTGTCTCTAACATTCAACAAGGATTGCAGTCAAATCTAACGGCCATTTTTTCCCTGCTAATCTTTCTTGACCTATCTGCAGACTTTGAGAACAGTCTGTGTTCACTCATCTGTCATTCCTAACTACCATTACTACCTCCTTCCCAGAACAAGTCTTGCTGATCACTTCTAAAACAAAACAGACTCTTATTAGAAGACTTTAATGGAAAAAAACTCCCCACAAAGTTATAACAAAAATGTCCACTCATCACAAATAGATCAACCTGTTACTGAAGGTGGGCTATCTGCGCTCTTTACATTTTTCCATCTAGCTGCCTGTCCACTTAATCATATTCACTCAGCTGCTGCTGTTCATTGAATCTACTCTTAAGCCAATCCTTGCATACATGATACGTATCTCCCTGGTTAAACTGAACTGGCTGAATTTCCAATAAAAATGATGCATGGCTAAACAAAACATAATGTACTTTCATTATTTATTTGTTCCTATATTATTATTTTTTTAAATTCTTTTATTAAACCAGTTCACAAGACCGACATGTGAGACATGCAGGGATTGAGCTCGCATTCTATTGGCTGATTGGAACAGCCAATAGAATGCCAGCTCAATCCTATTGGTTGATTGGATTAGCCAATAGGATTGAACTTCAATCCTATTGGCTGATTGCATCAGCCAATAGGATTTTTTCTACCTTAATTCCGATTGGCTGATAGAATTCTATCAGCCAATCGGAATCTAAGGGACGCCATCTTGGATGACATCACTTAAAGGTACCTTCATTCGTCGTTAGTCCATCGGCAGAAGAGGATGCTCCACGACGGAAGTCTTGAAGATGGACCCGCTCCACGCCGGATGGATGAAGATAGAAGATGCCGTCTGGATGAAGACTTCTGCCCGTCTGGAGGACCACTTCGCCCGGCTTAGATGAAGACTTCTCCCGGCTTCGTTGAGGATTTTGGCCCGGCTTGGATGAAAACTTCTCCCGGTAAGTAGATCTTCAGGGGGTTAGTGTTAGGTTTTTTAAGGGTGTATTGGGTGGTTTTTATTTTTAGGTTAGGGACTTTGGGCTGCAAAAGAGCTAACTGCCCTTTTAAGAGCAATTCCCATCCAAATTCCCTTTTCAGGGCAATGTGGAGCTTATGTTTTTATAGATAGTATTATATTTGGGGGGTTGGTTGTGTGGGTGGTGGGTTTTACTGTTGGGATTGGTAGTTTAGTTTAGGCTAAGGTTTTTTTTATTTTTTTGGGGGGGGGCTTTTTTATTTTAATAGGGCTATTAGATTAGGTGTAATTAGTTTAAAGATCTGTCATTTGTTTATTATTTTCTGTAATTTAGTGTTGTTTTTTTTGTACTTTAGCTAATTTAATTTAATTTAGCAAATTGGATGTAATTTATTTAATTGTGTTTAATTTAGTTTATTTAATTATAGTGTAGTGTTAGGTGTTATTGTAACTTAGGTAAGGTTTTATTTTACAGGTACTTTTGTATTTATTTTAGCTAGGTAGTTATTAAATAGTTAATAACTATTTAATAACTATTCTACCTAATTAAAATAAATACAAACTTGCCTGTAAAATAAAAATAAACCCTGAGCTAGATACAATGCAACTATTAGTTATATTGTAGCTAGCTTAGGGTTTATTTTATAGGTAAGTATTTAGTTTTAAATAGGAATAATTTAGTTAATGATAGGAATATTTATTTAGATTTATTTAAATTATATTTAAGTTAGGGGGTGTTAGGTTTAGGGTTAGACTTAGGTTTAGGGGTTAATAACTTAAATATAGTGGCGGCGACGTTGGGGGCGGCAGATTAGATGTTAATAAATATAATGTAGGTGTCAGCGACATTGGGGAAGGCAGAATAGGGGTTAATAGATATAATGTAGGTGTCGGCGATGTTGGGGGACGCAGAATAGGGGTTCATAAATATAATGTAGGTGGCGGCGGTGTCCTGAGCGGCAGATTAGGGGTTAATAATATAATGTAGGTGTGGGCGACATTGGGGAAGGCAGATTAGGGGTTAATAGATATAATGTTGGTGTCGGCGATGTTGGGGGCAGCAGATTAGGGGTTCATAAATATAATGTAGGTGGCGGCGGTGTCCGGAGCGGCAGATTAGGGGTTAATAATATAATGTAGGTGTCAGCGACATTGGGGAAGGCAAATTAGGGGTTAATAGATATAATGTAGGTGTCGGCGATGTTGGGGGCAGCAGATTAGGCGTTCATAAATATAGGTGGCGGCAGTGTCCAGAGCGGCAGATTAGGGGTTAATAATATAATGTAGGTGTCAGCGACATTGGGGAAGGCAGATTAGGGGTTAATAGATATAATGTAGGTGGCAGCGGTGTCCGAAGTGGCAGATTAGGGGCTAAAAATGTTATTATAGTGTTTGCGGTGCGGGAGGGCCACGGTTTAGGGGTTAATAGGTAGTTTATGGGTGTTAGTGTACTTTTTAGCACTTTAGTTATGAGTTTTATGTTACGGCGTTGTACCATAAAACTCCTAACTACTGTTTAATGCATTAGGAATCTTGACAGGGTAGGCTGTACCGCTCACTTTTTGGCCTCCAAGGATAGACTCGTAATGCCGGCGCTATGGAAGTCCCATAGAAAAAAGACTTTACAAAGTTTACGTAAGTCGTAAGGCCAAAGAAGTGTGCGGTGCCCCTAAACCTTCAAGACTCGTAATACCAGCGGGCATAAAAAAGCAGCGTTAGGACCTCTTAACGCTGCTTTTTTCCCTAATGCACAAATCTAGCCGTATGATAGTAGTTAAGTCTAATAATTGCTGAGTCTGACAGAAAAAATATATAGCTACCATAAATCTTAAAATGATCCAAAAAAAGTTTGTTGCACCAAAAATTTAATTTGGACCATAATTGTGATATTTTTGGACATTTCCAGAATATATGTAGAATATCTGCTTTATCTAGATGGCATTTAGAACAGTAAAAATCATTGTTTGGAAAGAATTTTGCCAATTTAAAGGGAGAGAAATAGACATTGTGAATCAGTTTGACATGTGATTCCTTCCAACCGATAGGAATTGTAAGCTTTTGTATTAACATAAGACTATGGCCTCTAGTTATTAAGGTCTGGCGGACCTGATCCGACACTCACAAGAGCTGCTGGTGCAACGCCGCCCCCTGCAGACTCGCGACCAATCGGCCGCCAGCAGGGGGGTGTCAATCAACCCGATCGTACTCGATCAGGTTGATTTCCGGCGATGACTGTCCGCCTGCTCAGAGCAGGCGGACAGGTTATGGAGCAGCGGTCTTTGTGACCGCTGCTTCATAACTGCTGTTTCTGGCGAGTCTGAAGACTCGCCAGAAACAGAGGCCATCAAGCTCCTTACGGAGCTTGATAACTAGAGGCCATAGTCTAATATTAATAGAGTCTACTGCTGGAAAATGCATTGCCCAAAAAGCTTGAATTTTATTTAAATATAACTGACCCTGTTTAGAAAGCAAAATATCATACAATAACGATATAGAACATTTGCCTACAGAAAATTTCCTGATGCATATATTGATCTCGGACCATCGACACAATAGCTCAAATTTCCAATTTTTAGAATTAATAAAATGACGTATCTGAAATTATGGGAACAAATCGTTCCTAGATACTTCGAACGTGCGAATAAGGTTATTAAAGGATAATAAATGTCCGGTAGAAGAAAGCAATTGATGCAGATATATCAACCCCTTTTGAGACCATGATTTAAAAACTGTTTGTTGGATTCCTGGTATAAATTCTGGATTCCCACATATTGGAAGAAGGGAAGAGCATTTAAAGTCTATTCCCAGATTGGAGCAAATCTTCTGCCATGCAATGATAATATTCTTAAAGGTTATTAGATTTGTTAGAGTACTTGGGAGATTCCCTATTGAACAGTGCAGGATCGCCTTGAGAGAAAATGGTGAGATTATTTCTGTTTCGAGTTCGAGGTGAATTTATTAAGATTCGTTAACCAGTCCATAGCGGTCCTGGCTAACGTTACAAAATTGTACAATTTAATATCTGGAAACGCCAGCCCAGCATTCTCTTTTTTTTCATTGAGTTTTACTATTGATATGCGGGCTTTTTGCTTTTTCCATAAAAATTGTGAATAAATTGAATGAAATTTATTTATTTGCTGTTTAAAAATAAAAAGTGGTAAATTCTGAAACAAATACAAAATTTGTGGAAATATGATTCACCTAGATCACGAGTTTTGCGTTAGAGGCTGTGCGGTGCTAACGAGCAGTTTATGCTCACCGCTCACTTACAGACAGCGCTGGTATTACGGGTTTTACAAACCAGACAAGAAGTGAGCGTTGAGCAAAATTTTGCTCATTACCGCACTCCAATACCAGCGTTGCTTACGTTAGCGGTGAGCTGGTATAACGTGCTCATGCACGATTTCCCCATAGGAATCAACGGGGAGAGCCGGCTGAAAAAAAGTCTAACACCTGCAAAAAAGCAGCGTAAAACTCCTTAACGCAGCCCCATTGATTCCTATGGGGAAACACATTTTATGTCTACACCTAACACCCTAACATGAACCCCGAGTCTAAACACCCCTAATCTTACACTTATTAACCCCTAATCTGCCGCCCCCGACATCGCCAACACCTACATTATAATTATTAACCCCTAATCTGCCGCTCCGGACACCGCCGCCACCTACATTATACTTATGAACCCCTAATCTGCTGCCCCAACATCGCCGAACCCTACATTATATTTATTAACCCCTAATCTGCCGCCCCCAATGTCGCTGCAACCTACCTACACTTATTAACCCCTAATCTGCCGTCCCCAATGTCGCCGCCACTATAATAAACATATTAAACCCTAAACCGCCGCACTCCTGCCTCGCAAACATTAGTTAAATATTATTAACCCCTAATCTGCCGGCCCTAACATCTCCGCCACCTACCTACATTTATTAACCCCTAATCTGCCGCCCCCAACGTTGCCGCCACTATATTAAATGTATTAACCCCTAAACCTAAGTCTAACCCTAACACCCCCTAACTTAAATATAATTTAAATTAAATCTAAATAAAAATTCCTATCATTAACTAAATTATTCTTATTTAAAACTAAATACTTACCTATAAAATAAACCCTAAGCTAGCTACAATATAACTAATAGTTACATTGTAACTAGCTTAGGGTTTATTTTTATTTTACAGGCAAGTTTGTATTTATTTTCACTAGGTAGAATAGTTACTAAATAGTTATTAACTATTTACTAACTACCTAGATAAAATAAATACAAAAGTACCTGTAAAATAAAACCTAACCTAAGTAACAATTACACCTAACACTACACTATAATTAAATTAATTCCCTAAATTAAATACAATTAAATACAGTTAAATAAAATTATATAAAGTACAACCCCCCCCACTAAATTACAGAAAATAATAAACAAATTACAAGATTGTTAAACTAATTACACCTAATCTAATCCAATAAATACAACAAACACTAGCGCTTACCTATACCAAAAAATACAATATTGTGGTATTAGTAACAAGGTCTTATATACTGAGATCAAAATGAATAAAATGGTACATGTAGTCCAATAAAAATGTATATAATGCACACAGACGTCCAGGACCAGAAAATACCCAAATCACAAGGGGCAGGCAAGTCCCAATAATCACTTAGGATAGACTATAACCACCGACCTTGTGTTGTAGTATTAATTTAAAAAAAGATGTCCACCTGTTGTGTGGAGCGTTTACAATGTAGACATGCAAGTTCCACAAGTATGGGTAGTCCTGTCTCCAAAACCGTAATGTGTGCAGGTATGATGGAATGCTGCTCTCTGTAGACGAAGGGTTTCTGTAGACTCCCCTCTGATGCGATACTGAGAAAAGGAAAAAAAGGACAAGAGCGCAAAGGAGCCTCTCTAAGAGTAAAAGTTTATTGCTGAACACATATATCAGCGCAAGTATAAAAACATACGTACAAGAGTTAAAAATACAACAAGCAACTTGTGAATGAATCACCATATGTGTTCTCCCCAACCTCCTCGAAAGTGTCTTTAGCTGGTTCGCTGAAGCCGTCAAAGTACCTAGGTTCCACCGGCCGTCGAACAGCTGATTAGAGGTATGTATATGAGTAGAAACACGTTAACCTCAACGCATTTCTTCTGGTATCCACCAGACTTTTTCAAGAGGAGTTTTACACGACAAACAAACTACTAGCCTAAATAGTGTGCTTGAACATTTTGCAGGTACATTTTGTGGGTCGTGATTGGCTGCTGACGATTTCATATGTGATAATGCAGTAGGACGCATCTTCTGTCAATCAAGGTCACTTAACCCTTATTCAGCACCGAATTTGTCAGAACCAATCCTTCCCAGAATATGAGCGGTATCATAGAGAAAATGAAATCGCTAAATAGCTTATAACCGATAAATTATATAAGCAGTTGTTGTGACAAATACTACTTCAAATTCCAATGTTATTTCATAAAATGCATATTCTAAACCTTTGTGATTAATCTAAACAGTAATAAAAAACACACATCCCCAATATAACCATTAAAATGTAACCATTTAAAACATACGGAAAGATTCATGAAGAACGCCTATGACTGCACTTAAAGGCATTTTTAAAATATAATAAGGTTCTGTACAATCAACTGGGAATCTATTATACAGGTGGATTAAAATATCATAGCTTAAGAAAACATGCCATAAATACAGGTGGCCTCTACAGATATTATACAAAACATAATAAACTAAAAACAAAGCTAGAGGTTATAAGTGAGCACAAACCATGAACTGTCACAAGTCCCACACAAAGTGGAACGTAAGACTAATATGAGAACCATCTATTGCACTAAGGTGTAAAATTTTCCTATGTGTATAAGTGTCTCAATTATATCTTTGGGAAGAGACACTCTATTATTACACTTCAATTTTATAGCAATATGAAAAAAGGTAAATATAGAGTGTAAAGACAAAGGGAATTGTTGCTATAGAGACCTATAAGATAGTTTACAGAAATGCTTGTAAATCTAGGTCAATGTTGAGTCCCTGGGAACTGGATGAATTGAGAGTTCTCAATTCGTGGATCCAGTAGGTTTCACATTGGCGTAGGGCTTTAAGTCTATTGTTAGAAAAATTGGGTGCAATCCAATCTAAGATGAAGACTTTTAAACTCTGAGGATTAGAATTATGAAAAATTCTAAAATGATCTGGGATACTATGTGTTTCCACTTTATTTTTAATGTTATTCCAGTGTTCATTGAATCTAGTTCTGATCATCCTCTTAGTTCTCCCTATATAAAAACAATTGCATTCACAGGTAAGCAGGTAAACTACGTACATAGATTTACACGTGAATTTGTGTTTTACCTTATATGTTTTTGTATTGTTTTTATATCATGGAATGAATCCCCTTTCTGTATGTACTTGCACATACCACATCTACTTATGTTACATGGCCAAGTTCCATTGCCCCTACTTAACCAGTTAAATTGCCCCTACTTAACCCCAATAAATTTGAAGTTTACATTGACCTCCAGAAATACATTAGGAAAGATATTTTATCAAACAAAAGATTGCCAAACAATCCCTTAATGAACCGAGAATAACTTTGGATACCAATGATCACAGGGCTATACTAACACTAAAACAGTTAGAAGAATGTAATAGTAACCATATCGAAACTCAGACTGGTCATATAGATAATTTAACCTTGTCTAATATTAGTATACATGAAGAGGATTTGGAGGAGACAACAGACAGAGAACCCCTGATTATTCACACCAATTTCAAAAGGCCTTCTTCATTTTTTCCAATAGGGGCACAGGGTGAACATATAAAAATGTTTAACAAACTGGTAGACAGGGATTTAACTCAGATGTGGGAATACAATAAAGGTAACTGGGTAAACAAATATAATGACAATCTTTCAATTCAGGAAAGACGAGTTTTGAATTCCCTAAAAGAGGACCCCAATTTAACTATCAGGGCTGCTGATAAGGGTAGCGGTGTAGTCGTACAAAATAAATCAGACTACCTCAAGGAGGCTCATAGAATTCTAAATGACAAAGATGCATATAAAATGATTACCTTTAACCCCACTAGCTCCTTCATTAAGGAACTTCATGAGATTTTAACTAAAGTCAAACTAGACTCTATTATTAACAATGATGAGTTCCATTTCATTTTGGAAAGACATCCAAGTACACCCATCTTTTATCACTTACCCAAGGTGCACAAAGCCCCGGGAGACCTATCATATCAGGGGTGGGCTCTTTGACAAGTAATTTATCTATCTATATAGACCATTTTCTACAGCCCTTAGTGAAAGAAACAAAGTATTACATTAAAGATACCACACATGCAATCAAAATTTTTGAAGGTATCAATTGGGAGTATTCATTTACATGGATCACATGTGACGTCAGTGCGTTGTACACATGTATCCCTCATACTGCAGGAATCAAAGCAATTGAGGATAGTTTGGCCAATAGTACACTACCAATAGCTCAAATTAAATTTATTCTAACAGGTATCAAATTTATTTTATCTCATAACTATTTTCAATTTGAATACAAATGCAGGGTACGGCGATGGGCACTACTTTTGCCTTGTCATACGCAAATTTATATATGGATCAATTTGAAAATATGTATATATGGCACAATAATCCTTTTAAGGATCATCTAGTACGATATTTCAGGTACATAGATGATATTATTATGACATGGAATGGTAGTGAAATCCAAACAAATCAATTTTTGGATCACATTAACAGTAATAATATGAACTTAAAATTTACAAGCAATGTTCAGAAAAAACAGGTTGAGTTTTTAGACCTAGCCCTATTCATTGATGTAGATAACAAGATAGCTGTAAAAAAACTTCAGAAAACCAACTGATAAGAATGGGTTTCTCAATGCCAGGAGTGGGCATCTACATAGATGGAAAACCAACATTCCTCTAGGGCAATACCAGAGAATTAGAAGAAATACAACAGACTACAATATAGAAGCTAAGTTATTGGATCAAAGATTTATTGAGAAAGGATATGAACCTGGTTTAATCCAAGAAGTTAAAAATAAAGTTTCCTTGATGCATAGATCTGAGATGTTAAATCCCTCAATTAAGAAAAGAGAAACTAATTTAGATGAAGTTAGATTTATTACTACTTATAGTAAAGGCAGTAGGGACATAGAAAAGATCCTCAAAAGACACTGGTCTATTCTGACTAGTGACCCCATTTTGGGAAACATCCTCCCTGAAAGACCACTCATCACCTTTAGAAAAAATAAAGATCTAAAAAGGATTCTAGCTCCTTCAAAATTAAGATCATCTAATAATAGCATTACTATTGCTACACCTAACTGGTTAAGTAGGGGCAATGGAACTTGGCCATGTAACATAAGTAGATGTGGTATGTGCAAGTACATACAGAAAGGGGATTCATTCCATGATATAAACAATACAAAAACATATAAGGTAAAACACAAATTCACGTGTAAATCTACGTACGTAGTTTACCTGCTTACCTGTGAATGCAATTGTTTTTATATAGGGAGAACTAAGAGGATGATCAGAACTAGATTCAATGAACACTGGAATAACATTAAAAATAAAGTGGAAACACATAGTATCCCAGATCATTTTAGAATTTTTCATAATTCTAATCCTCAGAGTTTAAAAGTCTTCATCTTAGATTGGATTGCACCCAATTTTTCTAACAATAGACTTAAAGCCCTACGCCAACGTGAAACCTACTGGATCCATGAATTGAGAACTCTCAATTCATCCAGTTCCCAGGGACTCAACATTGACCTAGATTTACAAGCATTTCTGTAAACCATCTTATAGGTCTCTATAGCAACAATTCCCTTTGTCTTTACACTCTATATTTACCTTTTTTCATATTGCTATCAAATTGAAGTGTAATAATAGAGTCTCACTTCCCAAAGATATAATTGAGACACTTATACACATAGGAAAATTTTACACCTTAGTGCAATAGATGGTTCTCATATTAGTCTTACGTTCCACTTTGTGTGGGACTTGTGACAGTTCACGGTTTGTGCTCACTTATAACCTCTAGCTTTGTTTTTAGTTTATTATGTTTTGTATAATATCTGTAGAGGCCACCTGTATTTATGGCATGTTTTCTTAAGCTATGATATTTTAATCCACCTGTATAATAGATTCCCAGTTGATTGTACAGAACCTTATTATATTTTAAAAATGCCTTTAAGTGCAGTCATAGGCGTTCTTCATGAATCTTTCCGTATGTTTTAAATGGTTACATTTTAATGGTTATATTGGGGATGTGTGTTTTTTATTACTGTTTAGATTAATCACAAAGGTTTAGAATATGCATTTTATGAAATAACATTGGAATTTGAAGTAGTATTTGTCACAACAACTGCTTATATTATTTATCAGTTATAAGCTACTTAGCGATTTCATTTTCTCTATGATACCGCTCATATTCTGGGAAGGATTGGTTCTGACAAATTCGGTGCTGAGTAAGGGTTAAGTGACCTTGATTGACAGAAGATGCCTCCTACTGCACTATCACATATGAAATCGTTAGCAGCCAATCACGACCCACAAAATGTACCTGCAAAATGTTCAAGCACACTATTTAGGCTAGTAGTTTGTTTGTCGTGTAAAAATCCTCTTGAAAAAGTCTGGTGGATACCAGAAGAAACGCATTGAGGTTAACGTGTTTCTCCTCATATACATACCTCTAATCAGCTGTTCGACGGACGGTGGAACCTAGGAGCTTTGACGGCTTCAGCGAACCGGCTAAAGACACTTTCGAGGAGCTTGGGGAGAACACATACAGTGATTAATTCACAAGTTGCTTGTTGTATTTTTAACTCTTGTACGTATGTTTTTATACTTGCGCTGATACATGTGTTCAGCAATAAACTTTTACTCTTAGAGAGGCTCCTTTGCTCTCTTGTCCTTTTTTTCTTTTTCTCACCTAATCTAATCCCCCTAACAAAATAAAAAGCCCCCCAAAATAAAAAAAAAAGCCCTACCCTACACTAAATTACAAATAGCCCTTAAAAGGGCCTTTTGCGGGGCATTGCCCCAAAGTAATCAGCTCTTTTACCTGTAAAACAAAATTACAAATCCCCCCTCAAAATTAAAACCCACCACCCACACAACCAACCCTACTCTAAAACCCACCCAATACCCCCTTAAAAAAACCTAAAATTAACCCCTTGAAGATCACCTTACCGGGAGAAGTCTTCATCCAAGCCGGGCCGAAGTCCTCAACGAAGCCGGGAGAAGTCTTCATCCAAGCCGGGCGAAGTGATCCTCCAGATGGGCAGAAGTCTTCATCCAGATGGCATCTTCTATCTTCATCCATCAGGCGCGGAGCGGGTCCATCTTCAAGATATCCGCCGCGGAGCATCCTCTTCATCTGACGGCTCTTCTGGAATGAAGGTTCCTTTAAATGACGTCATCCGAGATGGCGTCCCTTCAATTCCGATTGGCTGATAGATTTCTATCAGCCAATCGGAATTGAGGTAGAAACAACCTATTGGCTGATGCAATCAGCCAATAGGATTGAAGTTCAATCCTATTGGTTGATCCAATCAGCCAATAGGATTGAGTTGGCATTCTATTGGCTGTTTCAATCAGCCTATAGAATGCCAGCTCAATCCTATTGGGTTGGTTGTGTGGGTGGTGGGTTTTAATGTTGGGGGGGATTTGAAATTTTTTTTTTACAGGTAAAAGAGCTGATTACTTTGGGGCAATGCCCCGCAAAGGGCCCTTTTAAGGGCTATTTGTAATTTAGTGTAGGGTAGGGCTTTTTTATTTTTTAATTATTTTTAATTTTTTATTTTTAATTATAGTGTAGTGTTAGGTGTCATTGTAACTTAGGTTAGGTTTTATTTTACAGGTACTTTTGTATTTATTTTAGCTAGGTAGTTATTAAATAGTTAATAACTATTTAGTAACTATTCTACCTAGTTAAAATAAATACAAACTTGCCTGTAAAATAAAAATAAACCCTAAGCTAGCTACAATGTAACTATTAGTTATATTTAAGTTAGGGGGGGGGGTTAGGGTTAGAGTTAGACTTAGATTTAGGGGTTAATAACTTTAGTATAGTGGCGGTGACATTGGGGCGGCAGATTAGGGGTTAATAAATGTAGGTAGGTGTCGGTGATGTTAGGGACGGCATATTAGGGGTTAATAATATTTAACTAATGTTTGTGAAGCGGGAGTGCGGCGGTTTAGAGGTTAATAAATGTAGGTAGGTGTCGGCGATGTCCGGTTCGGCAGATTAGGGGTTAAAAATTTTTTTTTGTGTTTGCGATATGGGAGGGCCTCGGTTTAGGGGTTAATAAGTAGTTTATGGGTGTTAGTATACTTTTTAGCACTTTAGTTAAGAGTTTTATACTACGGCGTTGTAGCCTTAACTACTGACTTTAAAATACGGTACCAGTGTTGACAGGAGAGGGTCTACCGCTCACTTTTTGGCAGACTCGTAATACCGGCGCTATGCAAGTCCCATTGAAAAAAGAGGATACGCAATTTAGTGGATTTGCGGTATTTCCAAGTCTGGCCAAAAAAGTGAGCGGTAGACCTGTACCTGCAAGACTCGTAACACCAGCGGCCGTTAAAAAAGCAGCGTTAGGACCTCTTAACGCTGCTTTTTAAGCCTAACACAACTCGTAATCTAGCCGATTGTTTTTATCAAGGTGATTCTGGCTGACAAAGAAATGGGAAGATCCATCCAGTTTTTAAGATCTAAGATAGATTTACTAAAGACCTGGGGAAAATTCATCATGTACCAAAATTTCGGAATTTTTATGAAGTTGTATCCCCAGATATTTTATATAATCTGTTGTTTTAAAAGGATGATGTACATAGCTATCTGATTTCTTCATAATCCACATCAGTTCGCTTTTCCCCAGATTAATCTTATAACCTGAAATCCAGCTAAAGATAGTGAGCATGTCTAATAATAAAGGTATAGATTTTTTTGAGTTTTCCAGGAAAAGCAGTAAGTCATCGGCATACAATAATATTTTAATCTTCTCAGTACCAAATTTCAGCCCTATCAATTCAGACCGGAGCCTATAGATATATTGAACAATAGTGGGGAGAGGGGACATCCTTGACGAGTCCCACGACCTAGTAAAATTCTAGCTGAGGGGTTACCATTAATCAATAAGTAAGAATAGGGATTTGTATATAATTTCTGGATAAAGCCTACAAAACTGCCAATAAATCCAAACTGAGATAATGAATCTAGCAGGCAAGAAATGGAGTCAAAAGCTTTCTCTGCGTCTAACGACAGCAGAGCCAAATCTGTATCGAACATAATCTTTTTATTGGATTTTTTTGGTAATTGTTGAGGATTTGTATTCCAAATATAATCCAAAATGACTTCCACTTTACGCAAGTTTAGAGACATATTCCTTCCCTGTATAAAACCTGTTTGATCAGGATGTATTATTTTATACAGAAATTTGTTTAACCTGTTCGCTAGGATAGACGTGAGGATTTTATAATCAGTGTTTAAAACAGAGATCGGCCTATAGGAAGCTAGCTCTTCGGCATTCTTACCTTTTTTATGAATAAGATTAATATTAGCTGCGGAAAAGTAACTTGATATTGGCATATTAGTAGTATAATACGAGTTGAACAGTTTAGTAAGTGTATACATAATATCTTCTACTAAAATCTTGTAAAACTCTGCAGGGAGCCAATCTGGGCCAGCCGCTTTATTCAGTTTGGATTCCCTGATAGCCTCACATATCTCACATACTGAGAATGGTTTATTGATCAGTTCAAGATCAATTTCTGAAACCTTGGGAGGAGAAATTTCGAACCAGAAGTTTGTTCTATTCGATAGATCTTCATCAACTTTTTTATATAAGTTTTGATAAAATTTAAAAAATACCACCCAATTTGCAGTACTATAGATTGGCTGCTTTTTTGACTAGAATAGTTGATTGGTGCAAACACAGCAGCACGAAAGAGTGGGTTATGCTTGAGCGCACTCTTTCTAACGACTCCCATTTGGGAGGCCACTGCTGGCTTCCTGCCGATATCAGACGTCTGCCCCTCAATGCTCCCATAACTGTGAAGGAAACATTCAAACAGTGGGATAAACACATCAAAAGATCTCCCCACATTTCTAGCACATACTCTCCGTTAGCACCACTAGTAGGAAATACCCTTTTCCCACTTCACTCTCTTTTACATATAACAGACAAACCCACCATGATAGAAATGGTCTCAATACACAAACTACATCACAATGGCAAACCAAAACCACACAATGAAATTGTTACCTTACTTGGACCCTGATTCAATAGTTGGTTTACGTACTTGCAATTAACGCATTACCTGCAGACGCATCGCCATAAAAAATCTCTAACCCGCCCTTTGACAACCTTTGAAAACATGTGTATACACACTTTCCCCAATAAAAGTATACTATCGCTTATACATCAACAGATCCTTTCATCCTACGCTTCTACTCTACTATCTTACGTTAAAAAGTGGGAAATTGAAATAGGTGACTCCTGCACCAACAAAGAATGGCTGCATATCTTTGCCAGCATGAGCAAGTCCTCATTTTCTATCTCAACGCTAGAGATGAACCTGAAGCTTCTAAGCAGATGGTACTACACACCACACCGCTTACACCAGTTATTCCCTGGCACACCTGCCGAGTGCTGGAGAGGCTATTCAGATTTAGGTACCCCCACTCATATATGGTGGTCCTGCCCCATAGCTGAAAATTTCTGGAAACTAATCACCATTGAAATCACACGTGTTCTAGATAATCCTCTCCCCTTCACAATATGGACCTTCCTCTTTAATTCTCTCCCAAAAATCAAATGCAAACTTAGATCCTGTCATGAATTCCTTCTTATATTTACTGTCTCTTTAATTAGCACTGCTTGCCTATTTAAGCCTCGCCTCCCAGCTACCTATGCTTAGTAATTTGTTTGCTTCAACCTGTGGACTTCACGTCAGCCTCAAGCTCAAACCTCTAAGCCTGATCACCAACTCATTGGATTAACTCCATTCCGGATCTTAACCCCAATTCGGATCACTTGCAGTCTCTTCCGAACTGCATCCCTCTTTGTGCCTCAGCCATCCTCCTCCTATCTGGAAACAGCCCGGTAACCTCAGTGTGTTTGCAATCCACTCCGGTTAGAGTCTCCGCCTCCTGCTGTGTTCTAACTACATCCGGTGCTAACATTCTGAAGCTCTGCGTTCCAGGCAGCAGTCAGTTACCGCTACAGGAATAACCACAGTGGTTCAAGGTACAGAGTGCCCACTCTCTTAAATGTATATATGTATATATATTGAACTATATCTCTAAGGGAGGATAAATACGAACGGTCTCATTTCCTAACAGTTTATATAAACGGCACAGGTATATCAGGAGTACTGTTTAACCCTTTACCAAGTGTGAGCTATTGTTTATAGACAAACTGTTTCTTGAATCCTCTTCATACGAACTGCACCATTTCTTTGAGAGATATCATATGTTTCACAGGCATTACAGGAATACCAGTTAAACTGTCACTAAGTGTAATTTATTGCTGCAATACTACTTGCTACCTTGAAATTCAGTGTTGTTTACACAGACTGTGAATTTACACATTTGGAATAGTATTTACACTCTGTTTTGTCCTGTTAACATACCTATCCCAAGATAGGCTCCTCCTGCTAACTTCCCATATTGGGCCCTCAGTCTAGGATCAGAACAGGGGTTATTTTATTTCTAACTCCGATATTTGTGAGACTGAGTGGTTCATAAGCATAATTCCTCCAGTCACCTACCTGACGTTACATAACACATGACAGATCCACACTACTAACAATTATGATCAATACTGCCAAGAGACTAATTCCCTTAAATTGAAAGAAAACAGAACTCCCAAATATCTCTGTTTGGAGCAACCTGGTATCTCACACACTTAACTTAAAAAAATACCACTACACTCATACAAAAAGCACAGAGGACTATTATGCAATATGCTTCATATGGGAAGAGTACCTACAAGCCTGATTACGCACTAACTGAACCTTTGTTTCAGTAATTTAGAGCACCCATTTACCTATATCATGATATTTCCCTGTCGTAACACCCCACGGAATAGATTGTCTCGCATTAGTATACACCTATTATTCACCCCTATATACACTCTGGTACACATATGTGTATAAAAATAAATCAACTGTACTTATTTGAAGCAAACCTGTGACTGATGCACGTTTAGTTAATTTTCTGCAAGATGCTACATGTAGTTATAGTAAAATTCACATGTTTTTTGTTTATAGTTGATTGTAAACCAGTTACTGATGTTGACCTAATTTAAAGAGAGCTGCCAGAAATAGATAGACATTTTGCAGTGGGACCCTGTCTTGCTTTACAAGACATATTGAGTCTTTGCAACGCTCCACTAGTTGCCAATGTGATGTAAAAATTTTATTTTTGTTAAATCTCAGGCGCTCATTTCTGTATATGCAAATTATATATTGACCAGCTAACTGTTCACTAAATTTTTCAATAAAGCTCTTTTTTAAAAAATTTTTTTTTTTTTTTTATATTTTCGTTATCAGTATATCTCTGGCCCCCTTCCTTAATTGCTGCTATGTAGTTTTTACTCTTCCTATTCTTAGTTATTTTGCTATTTGTTCCTATATTAAGCATTCCAGACAGGGCAAGATTCAGAAAGGCTGTAGTGCATACTCTACATTTACATCTAATTTGAGGAAGCCTTCTTTACAGAAAGGGTGATTGATTCATGGAATAAACCTCCACAAGAAGTGGTAATGACAAACATTATGGGGGACATTAATAATGCCTGGGATAAGTATAAGGCTATCCTACAAATTAGATGAGTTTATACTTTTAGGGAATATTGGGCAGGCTTGTTGGGTTTATGGTTCTTATCTGCCAACAAAATCTATCACCTAGATTACGAGTTTTGCGTTAACATGGGTGCGGTGCTAACGAGCAGTTTTCCCTCACCGCTCACCTACAGACAACGCTGGTATTACGGGTATTTACAAACCCGGCGTTAGCCGCAGAAAAGTGAGCGGAGAGCAAAATTTAGCTCCACATCTCACCTCAATACCAGCGCTGCTTACAGTAGTGGTGAGCTGGTAAAACGTGCACGATTTCCCCATAGGAATCAATGGGCAGAGCCGGCTGAAAAAAAAACCTAACACCTGCAAAAAAGCAGCATAAAGTTCCTAATGCAGCCCCATTGATTCCTATGGGGAAACAAAAGTTATGTCTAAACCTAACACCCTAACATGAACCCAGAGTCTAAACACCCCTAATCTTACACTTATTAACCCCTAATCCGCCACCCCCAACATCGCCGACACCTGCATAATATTATTAACCCCTAATCTGCTGCTCCGGACACCGCCGCCACCTACATTATACTTATGAACCCCTAATCTGCTGCCCCCAACATCGCCGACACCTACATTATATTTATTAACCCCTAATCTGCCGCCCCCAATGTCGCCGCCACCTACCTACACTTATTAACCCCTAATCTGCCACCCCCAACGTCGCCACCACTATAATAAAGTTTTTAACCCATAAACCTAAGTCTAACCATAATCCTAACACCCTCTAACTTAAATATAATTTAAATAAATCTAAATAAAATAACTACAATTAACTAAATTATTCCTATTTAAAACTAAATACTTACCTATAAAATAATCCCTAAGATAGCTACAATATAACTAATAGTTACGTTGTAGCTAGCTTAGGGTTTATTTTTATTTTACAGGCAAGTTTGTATTTATTTTAACTAGGTACAATAGTTATTAAATAGTTATTAACTATTTAATACCTACCTAGTTAAAATAAAGTCAAATTTACCTGTAAAATAAATCGTAACCTAAGTTATAATTACACCTAACACTACACTATAATTAAATTAATTCCCTAAACTAAATACAATTAAATACAATTATCTAAAGTACGAACCCCCCCACTAAATTACAGAAAATAATAAAATAATTACAAGTTCTTAAAACTAATTACACCTAATCTAATTCCCCTAATAAAATAAAAAAGCCCCCAAAATAATAAAAAGCCCTACCCTATACTAAATTACAAATATCCTTAAATGGGCCATTTGCGGGGCATTGACCCAAAGTAATCAGCTCTTTTACCTGTAAAAAAAAGTACAATACCCCCCAACATTAAAACCCACCACCCAAACACCCAACTCTACTCTAAACCCCACCCAATACCCCCTTAATAAACCCTAACACTAACCCCTTGAAGATCACCCTACCTTGAGAAGTCTTCACCCAACCGGGCAGAAGTTCTCAACGAAGCCGGGCGAAGTGGTCCTCCAGACGGGCAGAAGTCTTCCTCCATGCCGGGAAGAAGAGGTCCTCCAGACGGGCAGAAGTCTTCATCCAGACGGCATCTTCTATCTTCATCCATCCGGCGCTCCATCTTCAAGACATCTGACACGAAGCATCCTCTTCAAACGAAGTCCAACTGAAGAATGAAGGTTCCTTTAAATGATGTCATCCAAGATGGCGTCCCTTGATAGAATCAGCCAATCGGAATTAAGGTAGAAAAAATCCTATTGGCTGATGCAATCAGCCAATAGGATTGAGCTTGCATTCTATTGGCTGATCCAATCAGCCAATAGAATGCCAGCTCAATCCTATTATAGTGGTGGCGACGTTGGGGGCGGCAGATTAGGGGTTAATAAATGTAGGTAGGTGGCGGCGATGTTAGGGACGGCAGATTAGGGGTTAATAAAATTTAACTAGTGTTTGCGATGCTGGAGTGCGGCGGTTTAGGGGTTAAGATATTTTTTATAGTGGCGGCGATGTCCGGTTCGGCAGATTAAGGGTTAAAAAATGTATTTTAGTGTTTGCGATGTGGGAGGGCCTCGGTTTAGGGGTTAATAGGTAGTTTATGGGTGTTAGTGTACTTTTTAGCACTTTAGTTAAGAGTTTTATGCTACGGCGTTAGCCCATAAAACTCTTAACTACTGACTTTTAAATGCGGTATCAGTCTTGACAGGAGAGGCTGTACCGCTCACTTTGAGGAAGACTCGTAATACCGGCGTTAGGCAAATCCCATTGAAAATATAGGATACACAATTGACGTAAGTGGATTTGCGGTATTTTCGAGTCTGGCCAAAAAAGTGAGCGGTACACCTGTCATTTCAAGACTCGTAATACCAGCGGGCGTTAAAAAGCAGCGTTGGGACCTCTCAATGTTGCTTTTTAAGGCTAACGCAAGACTCGTAATCTGGCCGTCTGTTTCTAACTTTCTCCTACTCCAAAACCTCTTTCATTTTGCATTTGTAACCCGGTCCTCTTGTGGTTCTCTTATTATATTTCTGTAGCTTTAGCATAGACTTCAATAGCACACTTAACCACTCGTTTTTTTTTTTTTTTTCCAAGTATTTTTTTATTGAGGTAATGATTGACAGCAACAAAACAGAAAATATGCCCAGACCCGAAACAGAAGTCATAAAAGTAGTTATACAATTCACATGTATCATATAAGCTTGAGATAAAAGAAGGCCAATATAACAGTTATATGTCATCCTGTCCAACCGGTAATAATGGTACATATATATATAGATGGAAGCTATTATTATATACTGTAATATAGTAATTTCGATAGCAAGATAATAGCTACTAATATGGACTATAACACCATGTCTGGGTTTGTGATTATAAGATATAAACTAGTTTAAGGTAGGTATGGGTAACTGGGACATATAATAATAGGACCTCATTTTTTTATATGGTGTGGTTAATGATCCCTACATTAACAAAAAAGGGACTCTGAACTAATAATGGTAGAGTGTAGGGGGTTGGCATTTGTATGGCCACTCCTGGGCCGAAGTGTATGAGGGGGGAAGTTCAGCGGACAAGAGCCGCTTTGAGTTGGGAAGGGGGAGGGGAGATTGGGGGGGGGGGGGGAGGTTTGATAAGCAATGTAGCCTATAATGAAATATTTATTATGAAAGCGGGAATCAGGTCCAATTAAATTTTAAAGTTCAATTATGTGGCATCAGGTTATGGATAGTGGAAAAAAGGATATTATAATATGGGCAATAAATATTATTAACTAGGGAGTGAATGAGTGTGTGGTCTAGTGAGTAATATAAATGAGGGAGGAACAAGGCAGATCTTAAGGAGGAGTTGATTAATATGAGAATCCCTAACTATGCGAGAGAGATATGCAAGAGGTAGAGAGGAATTGTTCTTCGTTTTAAAATGAGCTAAGGCTTCGATATAATTCCCCATCTATGGCGCTAAATAGCCTTATGGGATTTTGTAGTGTGTTATTAGTAGTTAGAATAAAGTATATGTGTGACCAATAGTATGGGGGTGTGTACTAATAAGTGTAGTCATGAGGTCAGCTGACAGATCTAAAGCTAGATAAATTGAAGGGGTTCAACCTCCAGGATCACAAATACAGTGAGTAATAATATACACATAAAGTGGGTCCGTCAAAATTAGGATATCCATAGGCTAATCTAATGTTGTACATGCTCCTTCATGGACCTGTATGTAAATACTACATTGAGTGATTACTGGTATAAACCATGAAAAGTCTAAGTGGTGGATCAAGAAAATCTGCTAACTTATACATAAGACAGTTAAGGATTTGCAAGGATGCAGATACCTACATTCTCTATTGTAAGGCTGAAGCCTCTCTCGGGCCTATAAGGGGATAGACCCATACTGGTGTGAATGCAGTGCTTTAGGGCGCGGTTATATGGTGATGGGGAGCCTGGGTGCTATGTGACTATTTGAAATTAGGGCTTGGATGTGATTCCTAACTGGATACAGTGATTGGCCTCCTGCAGTATTTTTAAAAGTGCTGTATAGTCAGAGTAAGAGATATGTGTCCAGTACTATGGGGTGTATCCTGATACATTTAACATTAGATCAACTAATAGCACTAAACCTAAAGAAATTAGAGGGAGCGAAGGATCCTGTATCCCCAGCATAGTAAATAACAACAACAACAATATATAAGTAAGACACAAGAGTTAACAGCAAGGTAAACATAGCACATTCTAAAGTACATACCCATGTATGGGCCATTAGGGAAACTATGAGGGATTTAAGTGGTATGCCTATGAAATCTACCAATATATACATAAGGTGGCTAGAAAATTGTAGATATACAAATACATAGACACTCTCTTGTATCTTTCAAATCTATGTGAGGCTAAGACTAAGCTGGTGTGGGATAAGAGCTTAGGAGGACAGGAAGAATAAATATTTATGAGAGACCCCTTATAGAAACATAGAATTACAAAAGCAGCACAAAACCGCCCATCATGAAGCATCATATATACCAAATTACAGAATTGCACTACCCTCTAATTTATTGCTTGGAAATTACACGTCCTATTAATAATAAATGCAGAAGTATGTATAGGTGCTTGTAATATAGGTAGATAGTCATGGTGCTGACACCAGAAACCAATCACCTTACTTTAACTAGTTGGGTGAACTGCTAGAGCTTACATCATAAATGGCAGCCTGCCTATACTGCAATCCCAAATTGTCTGGATGTTTGATCAGGTTTATCATGACCCACATTATAGAAAAACATTAAGACACTTGCATAAAATGCCAGTGCAAATTTGTAAACAGCTATATGGAGAGAAAAAATCCTATATTTGAATGATTATTGCTAACGTATTTAAGGCACACAATGAGTAGGCAAAGCATTTTAAAAAAAACATAAACAGGGGATTTGTCTTATGGGACAACAAAATATCAAATCAAATCTCTAAGGTTTAGCAGATACCAGACTTATGGGGCATAGTTGGTGAGTTGTAATAAACTGGTCTCAGACCTTGAGGAAAACATGAGAGCAACCCAGAGTTCGTTTTATGGTAGTTGTTCATGACTACGTTCCTGACTTTAGCAAATGGCGCCTTTGCATCAGATACAAAAGTTCTGTGTGAGTCCCCTGTAGCCCCAAGAAACACAAAGCTTAATCTAGCCAATCTCCTCCGCTTTGGGACTGTCTCTACCTGTGTTGACAGCTTTTGAAGCGTAGGCGGTGAGTAATCCCTCTCTCTTTTAGTGCGGAGCGTCAGTGGTGCCGGTTGATTAGAGGCCGGGGAGTCTAGAGAACAGGCCGCGTGTTCGGTTGGCTTAGTTGTAGAGATCAGTGCTCCCCCCGGGCTTTTGTAAACTGCATCACCCGCATAGAGCGGGCCGGACTCACATTCTGGCTCAGGTAGGCTCCGGGCTGGTGGAGGTGGGTATAGTGTCGTCACATCGGCCTCCTCATCTGCAGATCCATGTAAGTCGACTGGAGCACCTGACATAGCTGTGATCAGGACTTGGTAAAGTTCAGCTTTCATTTCTGTGAAATGCCGATGTAGGCTATCTTGCATCTCTGTTTCCCATGCTTCTAGCACAGTTGTGATCCCCTTAGGAGTAGGCATAATTGCGAGCGTGCAGGATGGAAAGAGCAGCTTTATAGTTCTTAGAGCCCGAGAGAGACAACGACCCTGAGGCCTGCTCAGGACGTTAAGACAAGGCGAGCTTGAGAATTGTTTCCAAGGACTCAGATTGAGTCTGGTGTGGGTTCTAAGTGGGGTAATATAGTGAAGTCCAAAGTTTTAAAGATTTCCCCTCAGAAAGTAGGAAAATATCTAATATATTTTGTAAAAATGTCAGGAGCTCTTCTGAAATACAACCTGCCGCTCTGGATGTTGGCCACCACTCGTTTTTTTTAATCTGTTCAACATTTCTAAATCTGAATTTAAACACTTCCCCTTTCATTCACTAATCTCAAATTTATCAAATATATGTTTCTGTTTACAACACCATCATTACTTTAACCTCTTGTCTTGAGACAGATTTGATAGGGAACTTTCATCAGCTGCTAACGTAAGTCAGCTTGGCACAGCAAAACCTAAAATCTTTGTATTCACCATATACGGCCATCACTACTGCAACCCCATTCTTTTTGGTCCCTGAACTGCAATCCATCATGAATTGTTTTGCTAGACTCCTTTTTTTTTCATCTTCTGCTCATCTTTTTTGGGCAGTCCCTCCTCTGGCTTCTGTTAGATTCAAGAAAAAAATATTGACTTTTACACACAAAGCTTTCAATACTAATGCACCCATCTAAATCTCTGGCCTTGTCAGTAGATATTTTCCAATACCCAATACTTCTGCTGTATCTTCTTTAATCTCCTTTTTTTTATTCCTTACATCTATAGAAGGCTTCAATGTAATTCATTTCTTTACTCCGTAAGCATTGCTTTAAAGCTCACAGAGTTTCAAGGGTTCTCTAAAGTGATATATACTATATTATTTCTCTATTTGAACTTCTGATTTCTCACCTTTCTATCGGCTGTTCTCCATCCTTTAGTGTATAAACTCACAAGTGTAAAAGTGAAGTATATCACATGGTTACTCACAGACAAGAGTATCTGCCCCTTTATAATATATAACTATGTCATAAAGATATCTCAGTGATGATGCACTTTATAGGGACATGAAACCCTTTCTTCTTTTATGATTCAAAGAATACCATTTTAACCCCTTCACTACCAGAACTTTCAGAGAAGAACTTTCCCAAAATACCAAAGAATTTTTAGCCTTTTGGCTATCACTCCATTTAAACAGAAATAGAGCCTTGTTTTTTTATTTACATGTCAAAGCTATATATTTTTTTTAAAGTAGACAACCCAAGGTATTGATCTAGGCCCATTTTATTATATATCATGGCACCATTTCACTGCCAAATGCGATTATATAAAAAAATTGTTAACTTTTTCACAAACTTTGGGTTTCTCACTGAAATTATTTACATACCGCTTGTGCAATCATGGCACAAATGGTTGTAAAAGTTTCTCTGGGATCCCCTTTCCTGTAGCGTAGGTCCCCATCCCTCCCTCTCCCCATACTTTTTTTCTTCTGAAGGGGCATCCCACTCCCTCCCCCCCTCTACTGCTGGACCACACTCCCACCTCCTGATTCCCTCCCACATCACCCGCCGGCACCAGCAGATGATCATTACAGACAGTGACACACACAATGTCACCGTCTGTAACAATCTGGCATCTGCCTTCATATGGAACCAGTGCGCCAATGGCACTCCGATTCCATATGCAGGCAAATGCCATGAGCTCACGAACTACAGCTTTCCTTTAATGTTATAAGTAATGGTGCACTTATCTAATCTCATCTGTAAAGGAGTAAAGGGTAGTACTATCTCATATATCAAAAAAATGTATGCAGCCCACATAAGTGAAAGAAGCGAGAGAAATTCTAAAAAAAATTGCAATTGGAAAAAGTAGTAAACCTACCAAAGAAGGAAAAACACAGCTGTTAATCTCAGTCCAAATGAAATCATACCACACTGAATAAAAAACATGAACTGTCTCAATAAACTTCCAAAAAATAACATCACACGTGAATTCATGTTTGTGCAAAATCTCACATGAGGTACCAACACACATATTACTGTCCTAAAAATCCCAGCACAATAAAAATAAAGCACAATAAAAATAAAGCACAACTCACACAACGACCATGGAAACTGCCCAACAGGAACCATCTATCCTAAATGCAATATTTAACCACAATGCCCCTAATTTTATTAAGATCCCATAAGCTTATTTTTACTTAAATTTAAATTTTTTTATTTTTTTTTTACACATCTAGCTTGTTTTTCTTGAAGATAACATCTGAATACTATGTAAAAGGCTTGTTCCAAGGTACATTGCACCTCAAACAAATCAAGTTTGTGATATAACTAAACAGTACATATAATTAATTCCTTGTGGCCTTTCGTTTGTTTTGGAGATATACTTAAAATGAATTGTTGGTAGCATTAAATCTTAGGCTTAGACTTTAACAGCATGTCAGAAAATAGATGCAGATATAAATATCAGTGTCTATATCATTTAATTTTATTTATTTCTATGAGACATATTTACATAGCAGACTCCTAGTTTGTAATAGGGTTCTTACAGGCTGGCTTTACACAAAAGTATAGCTGCATATGGTAAAAAAAGGCTTCTGTCCTCTCCAGTATAAATACAGTTGAATCACCAAGAACACGGGGTAATTTACAAAAGCACTTATTTTCAGAAAAGGTGGTTGATTCATGGAATAAACTTCCAATAGGAGTGTCAAGGGCAAAGACGTAAAGGAACAGTCTACTTGAAATGTTTTATTGTTTAAGAAGATAGATAGGGGCCTATTTATGATGGTGCGAGCGGACATGATCCGATATAGCGGATCATGTCCGCTGCACATCGATAAATGCTGATAGCCGCTAGCAGGGGGTGTCAATCAACCTGATTGTATTGGATTGGGTTGATTTCCGGCGATGTCTGTCCGCCGCCTCAGAGCAGGCGGACAGGTTATGGAGCAGCGGTCTTTAAACAAGGGGCATCCCTTTGTTACCCATTCCCCAGTTTTACATAACCAACACTATTATATTAATATACTTTTTACCTCTGTGATTAACTTGTATCTAAGCCTCTGCAAACTGCCCCTTTATTTCAGTTCTTTTTACAAACTTGCATTTTCACCAATCTGTGCTGCTTTATTAATAACTCCACAGGAGTGAGCACAATGTTATCTATATGGCACAAATAAACTAGCACTGCCTGGCTGTGAAAATCTGATAAAATGCACAAGAGGCGGCCTGCAGGGGCTTAGAAACCGGCAGAGATTTAGAGGTTTAGAAGTTAGAAAGTATATTAATATAAATAAGTTGGTTGTGCAAAGCTGGGGAATGGATAGTAAAGGCATTATCTATTAGAGGAATTCAAGAATACTAAGGCTATCATAGGAATTAACTAATTAAGCTAACACTTTAGTATAGACAGACTTTGTTTTTATCACAACCCATATAATGACTTAGGCAAACATTTATGACTAGATTACAAGTTGCACAATGCTGATTGTACAAACGTCTTATTTTTCACTCAGCCACAGTCAATAAAGTTTTGGTATCATACGTTGTTGTAACCAAAACAATGGGCTTACATACAATCATGTAAGTTATGAATAGTTAAACATCCATTTTGAGTTTAATGTCCCTGTAACAGAAATTTCACACTTTTGTTGAATTGATTCTATAGGAAATATTTCACTGATTGGTTTTCTGCCACCTTCTTTAGCTGAAGCAGAATGCTCAAACTGTCTATCTCTTGCATTCTGCAATGCCAGTGTTTTTCAAGGAACCGCTAAAAACAAAAACCTAATTGTATAAAGTAAGATATGAAGACAAGGAGTTACATTTCAGGCCCTTATGAAAATTGATCTAAGTAATTTAACATTATTATATATTATATTTAAAGCTCTGAAACTAAATAAAATGTAACTATGTACTAGAATGTACCCTGTAAATGCCTGGTTATTGCATGTATTACAAGTTGAAAGTAAAAAGTTAGTGTGCTGGATTGACCTATCAGGATACCAGGAGATTTCCCGGTGGGCTGCAGCAGCTGGGGCTGGGAAGCTACAATTTAAAGGGGTGATTAATGGATGCAATTGTGTTGTAGGGCTGCTTTATATCAACAATGTGACATTTTTATTTAATAAGAAGTCATATAATTTAATTCTAAAAAGAAAATATTGGGTGAAGGAATATCCCAGTAATCCCCTTTGAGAAAAATGGGGCGTGTGCATTCTACTGACTCAATGGAAAATAGGGCTGGTCTTCATATTTTTCCAGGGCTGCTTTTTATTCCCAGTCTGTCCCTGCGGTGAGAGTCAATGTCTGATGCATGTGTTAAAAATTTCAGTTTTTCTGTATACAAATTGAGGGGTGTCTGTAAGATTTTATGCCATGCCGTTGTCCTCTCACTTCTAGAGTACAAAAAAAAGTTACTAATACCAACAAAATAAAAGTTCCATTTATCACAATTTTTAAATTATTAAAAAACATTGACACATACTTAAAGAGGATAACATCATGGGATCTATATATGCTCGCTGTTGGTGCTGTGTAACAATTTTGGGTTCATACACACATTTCAGGTTTATTTAAATACTATTTATATGATGAATATTATTGTTTAATTATTGTTTAAAGGGATAATCAAGTCCAAAAAAACTTTCATGATTTAAATAGGGCATGCAATTTTAAACAACTTCCCAATTTACTTTTATCACCAATTTTGCTTTGTTCTCTTGGTATTCTTAGTTGAAAGCTAAACCTAGGAGGTTCATATGCTAATTTCTTAGACCTTGAAGACTGCCTCTAATCTGAATACATTTTGACCACTAGAGGGCATTAGTTCACATGTTTCATATAGATAACATTGAGCTCATGCACGTAAAGTGACCTAGGAGTGAGCACTGATTGGCTAAACTGCATGTCTGTCAAAATAACTGAAATAAGGGGGCAGTCAGCAGAGGCTTAGATACAAGATAATTACAGAGGTAAAACGTGTATTATTATAACTGTGTTGGATATGCAAAACTGGGGAATGGGTAATAAAGGGATTATCTTTCTTTTTAAACAACAAAAATTCTGGTGATGACTGTCCCTTTAATTATTAATTCTCTATATTGTAATTGCCTTTTTATGTGTATATATATATATATATATTAATTTATATATATATATATACTGTATATATTTTATATATTTTTGTGGCCATGACTTTATAGATATATACACTTTTTATTATTCATTTTAATTCTATTTTTAATGTTATTGCTTTTATATTTTCAATGTTATTGTTTTTCTATTTTGTACTCTTTACATTGTATATTTAAAGATCTGCGATCACTCACACAGTTATTTTTTAGTGTTTTGACGTTATTCCTATATATTCTATAGTGACAATATTTAAATGTATTTTAAAGTCACACGGAACATTATCCAACATTTAGGCTAAACGTCTAAACTACAATACCCCCAATTCCTGTCGTAGACCCGGAAACAGTAAGACACAGATACCGGATTTGAGGAACCGGAAGTAATAACACAGCTGGTTTCCGGTCACATGCTCGACAGGAAGTGGTCACAGAACTTTTGGCGCGATTTCGCCCACACAGATATGGATTTGATTGGATTATATAGGGTATTTATTATAGGCACCTCACTGACATGATTTTTGTCTTGATAAAGGCCTCATATTTATTTAAAATCTGATTAGGAGATTTTATAGGAGCCAGTGCATTTCATTTTTTTACCCTCTTGGCGCTATAATATTCCTTTCATTTTACAAAATGAGAAATGATTGGACAAATGACTGGGATCTAAACTTTAACACTGCAAAGTGTAAAATTATGCATTAAGGGAAAAAAATCCAAATCCAATGACACTTTACTGACTGTTACAAAAAAGAAACGGGACTTGGGAATTATTATTTCAGATGATTTAAAATGTAGTAAACAATGTAGTAATGCAGCGAGTAAGGCCAGCAGAATTCTTGGATGCATTGGTAGAGGTATTTGCAGCAGAAATAGTAAGGTTCTTATGACACTTTACATTTTTCATTACTTAGGCGTCATCTTGAGTATTGTGTGCAGTTCTGGAAGCCATATATCCAGAAGGATATAAACAAACTTGAATCGATGCAAAGGAGGCCTACCAAAACGGTACAAGGTCTAAAAAATAAAACATACCAGGTGAGGCTCAGTGACCTAAATATGTATAGCTTAGAGGAGAGAAGGGAAAAAGGATAACAACTTTCAAGTATATTAAAGGACTTAGTAAAGCTGAGGTTGAGAGTATTTTACATAAAAAGAAAAATTCAAGAACAAGGGGTCATGATCTCAAGCTAAAGTGTAGTATATTCAGGAGTAATTTGCAGAAACACTTCTTTACAGAAAGGGTGATTGATTAATGGAATAAACTTCCACAAGAGGTGGTAACGACAAACACTGTGGTGGACTTTAAGAATGCCTGGGACAAGCATAAGGCTAACCTACGAACAACGGATATGTTGGGTAAAAAAGGCAAAAATTAATTTCAAGTTGTCTTTAAATACATAGATACATTAAAAACACTGTACAAACCCCCTTCAAAAAACTGGGTTTTCTAATTTAATTAAAAGGCTTTGAGTTTGAAAACTACAAGAAAACATGCACAAAGCACTTTATAAGGATTTGCTAATGGATTGGAAAATACTTCATTGTGAGAGACACAGGAATAGTGCAGGCCTATAATATTATGGAAGAAGCCTAAATTCTAAATGGAATCTATATATTTAAAAAAAAAAAAAGTTATATTTTTCAAACATTAAAATTACTCCAGAATTAATTAAAAATAACACAAAGGTTTAAAGTGATAACAGTTATCGTTTACGCATTAACCCGACACCGCACTAGACCAACTGCGCTAAAGCCGAAGTGAGTTAGGAATACTTTAAATTCATATGTTCTTAAAATAGAGGAACATTTTCTTTTTTATTATATATATATTTTTTTTGTTTATTTATTTAATTATATCTATTTATTTTTATGAAAAAATACGAATATAGATATGTACACATAGATATATAATGTATATATCTATACATATAAATTTTTATTTTTAAAACATTCTCTAACTGAAAAACATAGGAATTTCAAGTATTTCTATTCATAACACAGAAAACATATTTTTAAATATATATATATTTAGATCTATATCTCGCTCTCAAAGGTATTTGAAGCATTTCCATTATAAAAAAAAGCACATTCCCTTTGTTTCAAATAGATATTTTATATGTCAAGGTGTTGGAGCAAAAAAAGTGTGCAAACCCGATTGCATATTCTCAGGTGCGCTAACCCAACATGAAAATGTGAATATTTCATATTCCAATGTTCTTCACATAGAAGAATATATTCTATTTATTCATAAAATCATATTGCTATATATATATATGATGTTTTTTTCACAAATATATATTTATACAAGAAAATACACTCAGCTGTTAAACTGCCCTTTGCAAGCAACAGCCTAATTTGAAATATATTCCTGCCCCAGAACTCCAAGAAATACAAGGATATTTCACTCAGCTGTTAAACTGCCCTTTGCAAGCAACAGACTAATTTGAAATGTATTCCTGCCCCACAACTCCGAGAAAATACAAGGATATTTCACTCAGCTGTTAAACTGCCCTTTGCAAGCAACAGCCAAATTTGAAACATATTCCTGTCCCAGAACTCCAAGAAAATACAAGGATATTTCACTCAGCTGTTAAACTGCCCTTTGCAAGCAACAGCCTAATTTGACATATATTCCTGCCCCAGAACTCCAAGAAATACAAGGATATTTTACTCAGCTCTTAAACTGCCCTTTGCAAGCAACAGTCTAATTTGAAATATATTCCTGCCCCAGAACTCCAAGAACATACAGGGATATTTCACTCAGCTGTTAAACTGCCCATTGCAAGCAACAACCTAATTTGAAATATATTCCTGCCCCAGAACTCCAAGAAAATACAAGGATATTTCACTCAGCTGTTAAACTGCCCTTTGAAAGCAACAGCCTAATATGAAATATATTCCTGCCCCAGAACTCCAAGAAAATACAAGGATATTTCACTCAGCTGTTAAACTGCCCTTTTCAAGCAACAGCCTAATTTGAAAAATATTCCTGCCCAGAACTCCAAGAAAATACAAGGATATTTCACTCAGCTGTTAAACTGCCCTTTGCAATCAACACCCTAATTTGAAATATATTCCTGCCCCAGAACTCCAAGAAAATAAAAGGATATTTCACTTAGCTGTTAAACTGCCCTTTGCAAGCAACAGCCTAATTTGAAATATATTCCTGCCCCAGAACTCCAAGAAAATACAAGGATATTTCACTCAGCTGTTAAACTGCCCTTTGCAAGCAACAGCCTAATTTGACATATATTCCTGCCCCAGAACTCCAAGAAAATACAAGGATATTCTCATCTGTTAAACTTCCCTTTGCAAGCAACAGCCTAATCTGAAATATATTCCTGCCACAGAACTCCAAGAAAATACAAGGATATTTCACTCAGCTGTTAAACTGCCCATTGCAAGCAACAACCTAATTTGAAATATATTCCTGCCCCAGAACTCCAAGAAAATACAAGGATATTTCACTCAGCTGTTAAACTGCCCTTTGCAAGCAACAGCCTAATTTGAAATGTATTCCAGCCCCTGAACTTTCAAGAAAATACAAGGATATTTCATTCAGCTGTTAAACTGCCCTTTGCAAGCAACAGCCTAATTTGAAATATAGTCCTGCCCCAGAACTCCAAGAAAATACAAGGATATTTCACTCCGCTGTTAAACTGCCCTTTGCAAGCAACAGACTAATTTGAAATGTATTCCTGCCCCACAACTCCAAGAAAATACAAGAATATTTCACTCAGCTGTTAAACTGCCCTTTGCAAGCAACAGCCTAATTTGAAATATATTCCTGCCCCAGAACTCCAAGAACATACAAGGATATTTCACTCAGCTGTTAAACTGCCCTTTGCAAGCAACAGCCTAATTTGAAATATATTCCTGCCCCAGAACTCCAAGAACATACAAGGATATTTCACTCAGCTGTTAAACTGCCCTTTGCAAGCAACAGCCTAATTTGAAATATATTCCTGCCCCAGAACTCCAAGAACATACAAGGATATTTCACTCAGCTGTTAAACTGCCCTTTGCAAGCAACAGCCTAATTTGAAATATATTCCTGCCCCAGAACTCCAAGAAAATACAAGGATATTTCACTCAGCTGTTAAACTGTCTTAAAAGTCTCAACCTATTCTTCTAATCAGGCGGTATCCAATCAATTACTTGAATCTCTAGACCCCTGGGGTCACTACCATGAAATAAACGAAAATGATTAGGTACACTATATTTCTTGAACTCATTCTTAATATTATAGAGAAGTTCATTGAACCTAGTCCTAGTTTTTATTTTTGTGCACCCAAAGTAAATCAGGTCACACTTACATCGCAAAAGGTAAACTGTATAGGTGGTTTCACAGTTACATCTGTGTTTCATTTCAAATTGTTCAGTACCCCCTAAAAAGGTTTCACTTTTCACATGTGAGGACATATTACATTTACTTTTATTACATTTATATTTACCCATGGGGAGGGATAACCAATTGCTCAAAGTTTTCGTCTCACTAATATTCCCAGATTCCTTCCTTGCAGCCATTTTTTATTTACTTGGTGCTAGATAATGTTTCAAATTTTTATTTCTTTTAAAAGTGATTAATGGTCTATCTCCCACTACATTTCCTAATATAGGGTCTCATTTGAGGATACCCCAATGTTTGTGCATTACTTTTTTTAGTGATCGTACTTGATCATTACTTGTATCTGTGCCACTCTTCACTTCCTTTTTTTTAAAAAAAGTTTCTGTCTATCAAGGTTAATGGCTTTCAGTTTAGCATTATGTAAAAGTTCATTATCAGAAGCCTTTTCTAGAAACTTTTTATCCAACTCTTTAGCCTCTTTTTCAAAATCAGAAAGTTTAGAACAGTTTTGCCTAACTCTGATATATTGGCTTGCAGGGATATTAAATTTCCAACTCTTTAAGTGACCACTTCTAGCATCTACAAAACTATTTCTGTCTACTGTTTTTCTAAAGTTCCCCACTATGATCTTATTATCCACTGGATCTTTCATTAAACGTATATCCAAAAATTCAATACTCTCTTGGGAGCTATTGCCACTAAATTCTAAGTCATACTCATTTACATTAATATAATCTGAGAACTGTGCTAAAATTGATGAAGAACCTTTCCAAAGAATTATAACATGATCAATGTATCTATAATACCTGATGATGTTACTCTGGAAAGGATTATTATTCCAAATATATTTATTCTCAAAACTGTCCATAAAAAGGTTTGCATATGAGGGTGGAAATGTTGTCCCCATTGCAGTCCCCTTTAACTGTAAATAAAATTGATCCTCAAATTCAAAATAATTATGAGAAATAATAAACCTAATTGAATCCAAAATAAACTGTAAATGAATATCAGGGATGTCATAATACATGAAAGCCTGTTCTATTGCCTTAATGCCTCTTTTGTGTTTAATATTGGTGTATAATGATGATACGTCAAAAGTAGCCCACCAAAAATCATCCTCCCACTGGAGTCCCTCGAATAGATTGATAACTTCAGATGTATCTTTAAGAAATGCCTTTGTTTTCCTAACTAGGGGCTTTAAATAGTAATCAACATATTTTGATAGACTATAACATATGGAGCCAATCCCCAAAATTATTGGTCTCCCAGGGGGTTTATCAAGGCATTTGTGCACCTTTGGAAGGTGATAAAAAGTGGGCACTTTAGGTGTACTTTGTATAATAAAATTAACCTCACCTTGTGACAACACCTCATGTTCTTTAGCTCTCATAATGATAGTATTCAATTCTTTCTGAAATTCATCCATGGGGTCCCTCTCTAATTTCCTATAGACCAATGGATCACCCAAAAGGTTGTGAGCTTCGGCCACATAATCATTTCTATTTTGGATTGCAAGCCCCCTCCTTTGTCCGCTGATATCATAACAATATTACCATTAGTTTTTAGCACATCTAGGGCTTTTCTCTCCCTCCAGTTTAAATTATCATTGAACCTGTTAACTTTAACTTTAGAGAGTTCTGTATTCTTCACACACTAACTTATTAAAAAACGATAACTGATCTCCTTGCATATTAACTGGATAAAAAAGTGATTTCCCTTTGAAACCTGTATGGCAAATGGGCCTCGCTTCCTCATATACTGACATATCTGAGAGGTCTAGATTATCCATATTAACCTCTCTTACTATATCCATATTCTGTGAATAATTGTTATTAAACTCTGAATTTTGTTCCAGATCTTTAAGTATCTTTAGGGTTTCTAAATCTTTTCCTTCAATATATGTTTTATTGCTTAATTCTTGACCTACTTTATCTTTCAAAAAATATCGTTTCATGGTTAACTTACGTATGTATTTCTGTATGTTCATATAAACCTCAAATTTATTTGGTTTTGATTTTGGTGCAAAATTCAACCCTTTTCCTAAGAGTCTAATGTCATCCTTATTTAGTTCTACATCAGAGAGATTAATTATTTCCTTATTTAGGCGTATTAATTCAATCTCTTTCTGTTTGATAGACTGTATTCTATGTCCCCCTCTTGTTCCTCGTCTATTTCGAGTGCACTTTTTGAGGGCCTTCTTCTTGTTTCCCAGAACCCCTCTGTTTGTATCTGATTCTCTAATCTCACATCTGGACTGACATGGCTCCTCTCTAAAAAATCATGGCTTTTTGCTGCAACCTGTTGAGGTTTGGGTTTAGCCCCCAATCTATTCCATACTAGTTACCTGGGTCTATCTGGAGTATTATTTGTATGTAATACCTCAAATCTATTCCTAGTATTATAATAGTCACCCCGATCTTCAATGGGACCCATTCTCGATGTACCATTCCCCATGTCCTCTCTATCATTAGGATTTCTAAAATATTTACCATTATCCACCTTACCATAAGATTTATTATAATTATTCTGATGGTTATACATATATAGCATATTCCCATACGTGTAAAACATGTGAGATATTTTGTTCCGATGTAGAGAAATGACTCTCATCAGGAAAGGGTTAACAATCTATTTAATTGAACACTTGTTAAGAACAAACAAGTATCATTACTTGCATACAAGCATTTTTTTAATTCTTTACTTACCAGGCAATCATAACAACATGTCTAAAACATTTATTAAAAAATGGCCTTTAATCAAAGGCGGAAAGTGTTAGGGGTATAATTTATTCATAATATATATATATATATATATATATATATATATATATATATCAAATTTAGTGACGGAGGGGAAGCAATCGCTATGAGCTTATACTAAGACAGAAGGTGACCAACCGGTTGGCTTCTAGGCTAATACTGGTATGGTCTTTGAATATATCAAATATATGGTGCAGACCCTTATGTAGAATAAATGAGTTTACATAGAAAGAATAAATCCTGGAAAGAAAATACAAAAGACCAGGATGAAAGACAGGGAATTCAGCACTCTTTTTCAAAATTAAACTAAAGCTCAAAAACCTTATTCAAAATGTGTCAACCTCCAAGGCTTGTGTAGCTGTAAAGGAGAGAACTCTCTGGCACTTACTGTAAATTACATATATATATACAAAGATAGAAAAACGCAAAAAGACCCAATTGGTAGATATGATCTCTTTATATGAATATCAAATAGCATAAAAAATACAACATATTATGTTACAAACCTGACCGGTCAGGGGATAGTGTCTATACCAAAACAGAAATTATAAACATGATATGTGGTTATTTTCACAGGCCTGTGGAGCCATGTGTGTAAACTGCAGGATAAGAATGGGGGACAATAATTTGACTACTACACCCTACTGCTTGCGGCACCTTAGTATGTAAGGCTATATGCCGGGCAGATTACTATATGGGATCTAAGTAGTTACAGTTAGTGTACCCCAACACCTATGCAGAAGTATTAATGTTCTTAAAGACTGATAGCACATATACATGTAACTATAAGATATATTTGTGGGGGACTGAAATACAAGCTACTACACCCAGCTGCTTGCGGCACCTTATAGGGTTAAGGCAAAATGCCGGGCAGGTATATGAATGGGATCTAAGTAGGTTGTGGTGCCGTGCCCCAAAATATGTACAAATATCTTATTGTCATGCAAACAAACAATTTAGCACAGTAGTATACAGCCAGCCTCGCTGAGTAATTACTTAGAGGTAGCTACTCTTGCTATCGAGTGAGAATGTCCCTTTGGAGAAAGGTTATGCAAGCTGAAAAGTTAGCCATGAAGCAAATACAAATAAATGCAGAAAGCACAAGGTTTAGCCTCCGTGTTGTGTGGTATTGGTAAGCTTCAAGCGCATATTAGTAGCATTCCTTCAGGGAGTGTTTAAAGTATACTCTCTCAACAGGGTATCATCATCCAAGACAGTCAGTAGGCAGCCTATTAATCAGGCAGTGACAAGGTAGTATACGACCTGTTTCCTTTAAAGTTGTTTCTGTGACTGACTCTTAGGAGATGAGCCTCATTGGGTGTTCAGGAACTCCATTCTGGAAATCCGACAGATATGTTTGTTTGCAGCGTGTCTGTTCCGTGTATTCGACACCTATCACATGCTCCGGTCAGCTTGTCCAATGCCGACACGCGTTTCACCCGCTAGGTGTGTCGGGCTTCGTCAGGGCGTGCCGCAAGCAGTAGGGTGTAGTAGTCAAATTATTGTCCCCCATTCTTATCCTGCAGTTTACACACATGGCTCCACAGGCCTGTGAAAATAACCACATATCATGTTTATAATTTCTGTTTTGGTATAGACACTATCCCCTGACCGGTCAGGTTTGTAACATAATATGTTGTATTTTTTATGCTATTTGATATTCATATAAAGAGATCATATCTACCAATTGGGTCTTTTTGCGTTTTTCTATCTTTGTATATATATATGTAATTTACAGTAAGTGCCAGAGAGTTCTCTCCTTTACAGCTACACAAGCCTTGGAGGTTGACACATTTTGAATAAGGTTTTTGAGCTTTAGTTTAATTTTGAAAAAGAGTGCTGAATTCCCTGTCTTTCATCCTGGTCTTTTGTATTTTCTTTCCAGGATTTATTCTTTCTATGTAAACTCATTTATATATATATATATATATATATATATATATATATATATATATATATATATATATATATATATATGTGTAACATATGTAAAGAAAAAGCATATGTAAAAAATCAACACATCAATTATGTCAAATCTTTTTTTTTTTTAAAAGATATTTCTATTGAGGTTAAATAGTGAGAATTACAGGCATGTCATATTTAAAAGTATGCAGATACATACATATATAGGCATAATTTGTTAAGCACAAGCTAACAATAGACAGTAACGATAGAATTACAGTATATCTATACATATCCACAAAAATATGTATGTAACCCTTAACGCCCATACTGCAAACAAATAATAAACCTCAACTGGTCTAAAGATATAAGGCTGAAAGACCCCTTTGGAATAGTAGTAATTCCAGTAAAGAGATTTCCCTGAAAAGCAGACAAAGGTGTCTCTTGGACCCCAAAATGTGACTGTAATATAAAGGGAAATTTAAGGGGTAAAACAAAACAGAGGGCCACTTTTGGGCCCTAGATTAGCGCTAAACAGTGGAAATAAATGGGATAAGAGATGTAAAAAAATAAATTTCTAAACCAATATTGCAACTCAGGCACCTGCTGCATAATCTGTATGGATCTACTGCTTAGATATGAAATCTGGGCTTGTCACTATATAATATTCAGAATAAAGGGTGGAGTAATATTCTAAAAGCCACAACTAAGATAAGGGGAAAGTGCTTGCCTTTAAGCCAAAAATTATCTCAAAACACAGGGTAGATATAGTATGAACAAACTCTATTGCCCGCTAAAGAATTGAAGGAAACGGCTACACATACTTTAATCAAGCTTAAGCCCTTCTTACTTAAACTAACGTAAGCTCTGTACAGGCTGCAATCTTATATAAAAATTCTAAATTATACTTTTAGTGCATATCAAATGACCAATCAAAAGGAGTATGTTAAAACTTTACCCTAGTTAAAAACTGGGAAACATTTAAGGAAATGTACTATTGCATATGTTTAGGGTCCTTGTTAAAATTCCATAGTGTATAGAACATGTCCCAGTGGGAAGACCATGAAATAGTACCCCAACACAGAAATTGGTCAAATAACACATAGAAGGGATAATATAGAACATGCAATACAAAATTAGGGCATAATGCCTAGATCCTATATCTTCAGTTAAGTCCATGCAAAATATAAAAACTATGTCTATACCAATATAACAGAGAATAAGGGGCCGATTAAACAAAGTGCGAGCGGATATGATCCGCTGTGGCGGATCATGTCCTCCCGCACATTGATAAATGCAGACTGAATACGCTGTCAGCATTTATCATTGCACAAGCAGTTCTGGAAGGGGGTGTCATTCAACCTGATCATATGCGATCGGGCGGATTGATGTCTGCCACCTCAGAGGAGGTGGACGAGTTAAGGAGCAGCGGTCTTAACTCCTGTTTTTGGCGAGCATGAAGGCTACAGCAAATCATGTCCGCCCGGGATTTGATAAATTGACCCCATAGTATCACACTGCATCTGAAGAGAGCCGGCAGCTTCCACTCCAGTGGCCGCTGAAGTATCTCTCTTTCAGACATAAATACCATAGGTTTTCTGTGTCCAGGCAACTTCTAAATTACAGAGTAGTCCATCACAGTCTTAAATCCTGCCAACAACAGCAACCTCATCTTCACTCACAAGTGATCTCTTGTGCAGAGTCGATTCGCTGGCCTGCTTCAACTCCAACAAGGTCATGATGTCTACTTTCGATATTTTTACCTAAGGAGATGTAATAGATGATGATTGTTGGGCCCCAAAGAATCGCCATCAGTGTAATGGAAATTGGTAGGGCAATTCAGGAAAGGCTCAGGAGAAATGTCCAAGAAGTAGGACTTAAATGTAGCCTGTAGAGTCTCTGCAAAAGATAGCTAATATTCATGGAGCAGGACCTTTATCTCTTCCAACAGGCAAGAAACAGTCTCCATGATAAGTATATGTCCAGCAGGTGCAAAATCTATGATAACATGAAATTAAATAGTGCACCCTTGGCACTACACTACAGCAGCAAACCGAAAGTATATTACTGGGGGGGCGGGGTATGGTGGGAGGCTGTGGCCTCAAATACAGATCCGCATCATCATGGTGAACAGCAAAAATAACAGCATCACTCAAACAGCAATCTTCTAAGAATCAGGGATATGTCAAACTCTGCTTTAGATGTCAGCTAGAAAAGGAAATACTTTATGAAATAAAATGGAAAGCTGGAGGAGCAAAGAATAAGGCAATCAGACATGGCCACTGCCCGGAAGTACCCCCATGTCAAATCTTTTTTATTAAGACATGGAGATAAATAATATGACAAAACCAAAATACTGTCAAATTTTTTATTTAAGACATTTAAATAAGATGACATAAGTTTCACGTCAAATCTTTTTCAGAACACATTTAAATAAAGAAGATGATGGCACAAGATTAATGTCAAATGCTTATATTTGGATGATATTTGTTTTTTTTAAAAAAAAAAGAATATCTGAGATATGAATATTATTAAAGAGACATTGTGGTAAATACATTTTAAAAAGTTATTGTACATTAAATATTAACATAATCACAAATAATTTATAGTGATAATATAGTACGTAAGGTAAAATGATAATGATGTAAATAAATATAGCAAGTGCATGTTTATGCACAAATTATACCTTGGTATCAAAGTGTTATTGCCCCAGATGAGAAACTTGCTCAGCTAATAACTGTTTAACTTAGTTTAATGGCATACTATTTTTCCATCACAGTGCTGTCACAGAATTGCATGAAACACATGTAATTCTAAAGTACAATGTCTCTTTAATAATAATGATTGCAAGTCAACTGCAAATGGTCCGAGAGGACAATTGTGTCTGATTTAGAAAATGTAATATATATATATATATATATATATATATATATATATATATATATATATATATATTTTTTTTTTTTAATTCACTCATGAAGAAAAAAAAAGTGCACACCACAATCACATATATAATTATAGTATTATATATATTACACATTGAATGTAGGCAAGATTCATAGGGGCTCCAGCACTACTACTGAACCAAAATGTGAACACCACCATTAAATAATACCTTACATTTGTCCATAGATTAACTATTTGAATCATCACAATTCATTTACATGTTACCACCACTAATTTATATCAAATCTCAAATTGTAAAATAGATAATTATTTAATAAACATCAGGCTAAAGTTGCATGGGACCATTGTTTTTATGGACTATTACAGACTTCTGGGGCTTTGAAAATGTAAATTTCCTAATTAGGTCTGCCAGGATAACCTTCTTTACTTTATTACTACAAGTTCAGAAGCTTAGCAAACCTTTTGAAAACATAGGGGTAAATGTATTAAATGCTGACCAGACATGATTCGCTTTAGTGAATCATGTTTGCTCGATATTGCTAAATGCCGACACCATACGCTGTTGGCTTTTATCATTACACAAGCATTTTCAATGCTAGCCCCTGCTCACTGGTGGCCAATCAGCCGCTAGCAGGGGCTGTCAATCATTTAGATCATATCGGATCCGGATGATTTCAATCCGCCACCTAAAAACTGAGCCTAAAACAATGGGTCTCTGAAGAGGCATCCGCAGCTTCATAAATGGGGCCCCTAGTCTCAGTTTGTATGTCCTTTATTTTAAAGTGTCAGTAAACCTTAAAAATAATGTTATATTATTCTGCACATAGTGCAGAATTATATAACATTATATTATCCTTATCTGTATAAATGTAATATTCCCTTTTAATTTTAAAAAAACCCGGCTGTTTTACAGACCCGCTCTCTGCTCTCTGCTTAGCGGGTCTGTTTTATTCACACAGCGCATCGGGCTAGCTGTATAGTCACAGCCCGGCCCGACCGCGCCATTATACACAGTGCAGCTCGCTCCTGCTGTCAGACAGAGCAGGAGCGAGCTGCACTTTGTGTTAGGGCGCGGTCGGGCCGGGCTGTGACTATAAAGCTGGCCCGATGCGCTGTGTGAATAAAACAGACCCGCTCAGCAGAGAGCAGGTCTGTAAAACAGCCGGGTTTTTTTAAAAATTAAAAGGGAATATTACGTTTATACAGATAAGTATAATATAATGTTATATAATTCTGCAATATGTGCAGAATTATATAACATTATTTTTGAGGTTTACTGTCCCGTTAATTGTTTTTACATTTTAAAATAAATGTTTTATATAATTTGAAAGAGTTGGAACCTGTCTTTACTTGGTGAAGTTGAGGTGCTTGATACCTTCATGCCTGCTATCCAACTAAGAGCTTAGTGATATCTCTGTAAAGTGTGAGTACTTTTTCAAACCTGTGTTTAGTACTTATCTGAACAAACTACACCATCTAATTTTATCAAAAACATAAAATTTGTATGTAAATTAGGAAGGAATAAATTACATTAAATATGCACAACGTTAATCGCATTTTAAGTAAACTGGATGCAAAAAAAAAGCAAGAAATTTGTACTTAAAAGTACAAAATACAAAAAGTAATTGTTGTTCATAGGCTGAACATGGGCGTTCCATGGGTGTATATGAAATTGTCTACCAAATCCCAGTGTAATTCTGTAAACATTTCTGACCTACAGATCTCACAGTTTTCTCTTGCAAATTAAAAGGTGGTGAGCTTTAAGCAAAATACTCAAAACAGTAATTACTTTGAAAAGAATATATATATATATATATATATATATATATATATATATATATATATATACAAAAATAATAGTGCAGTGCACTTAAAGGAGTGCATTTTAATTTGTATTAGGGGTAATATTAAAGTTTAAACAGTCTCCCTCTGTAATTCGTCCTCCATTGCAAACTTTTACCTAACAGAGAGTCCTTGTTATTTCTATCGGAAACATCTCACCACTCACAGGGCAGCCCCCTTTTTCTTTTTTTTTTTAGAGAGAATTCCATGAGGGCTTCCCCTGAGAGTGTCCAGACTGGCAATTTTTTTAGAATTGGGCCTTAGTGACAGTGGGTCACTACAAAATATTAGCTCCTTACAGATGGTTGCTATTAACAGAGACCAAGGTGCTTCTGGCCCCAGCTACTATAACACTGTTACCTATATTATAAAGGTACCAGTATTTTAGATCATTAACCCTAACTAAGACTTCCTACACTGCAAATAAAGCTAATAGCTGATTCGACCAATGCTGTCATCACTAACTGACACTGTCCTACTTCAATAGTATGACTGACCCAGCAGTCAAAGCAATCCCTTATTATCACAAAAATGTCTAATACAACAGCCCTCACATCAATTATCCCTCTACCTGGTCTACTTCAGTTCTCTCCCTGGGCTTGATGACCTAAACCTCTCTGCTTTGGTGAGATGATCTACGCAGTCTCATCAGTGCTACAAGGTCCCTCAAAGAATTTTATAAAGGCAAATTCTAGCTTGAGAGATGTTTATCTCACTATGCAGGGCTAGATGTGATAGGGAAACATGTGGCAATATAATGCACCAAAGATTTTGTGAGAATAAACTCCATGCTGGCGAGTTTTTGATCATCCGGCCGTCTATGAGATCCTTGCCACCATAATTACTCCCTCTACCTAATTCCTCCACCATGATTACCATCACTAAAATCTACCCTCCCAAAACAACCCCCCATGTAATTACCCCTTTAAAAATCCTCAGACAACCTCCTCATTTTTACTTCACAAAATTGAGCCCGCTCTTCATTTTTTTGTGATTTTTTTTGTACTCATTTAACCAATTTCTCTCATAAACTTTAATATCAACTGCAAAAAGACACACTTTGCTTTGAAGGCTACCAATGAAAAAAGTTAAAACAGGACCAAGAACTAACCTTTGAGGCACACTGATAGTAACTGTCTTCTCTATTGAACCCTATTAACTAAAACATTCTGCTGTCTATCCTTAAATGGACAGTATATATGGAAAAGTTGTTTCAAGGGGACTAACACCTGGACTGTGGCATGCCGGAGGGGGATCCATGGCAAAACTCCCATGGAAAATTACATAGTTGATGCAGAGTCTGGTTTTAAGCCATAAAGGGCATAAATCACCTAACATTCCTAAATTGTTTGGAATAACGTGCTTTAAAACATCAGGTATGATGTTGTATCGATCAGGTAGTGTAAGGGTTACGCCTGCTTCCCAGTGACAGACCAAACTCCACGTTTAAAGGTACAGTCTACACCAGAATTTGTATTGTTTTAAAAGATAGATAATCCCTTTATTACCCATTTCCCAATTTTGCATAACTAACACATTTATATGTGTTTATGTTACAACAGATGAGTGGTGGCACTGTGGGCAAGTGGGCCTGGCACACACGCTGGCAGGCAGGCAACTGCAATTAGATTACACTAGCAGACTGATGTTCACAGTCAAAAAAGTTTTTTTAAAAAAAATTTACACTACTGTTACATTAGATATGAGTGGTGGCACTGTGGGCAAGTGGGCCTGGCACACATGCTGGCAGGCAGGCAACTGCAATTAGATTACACTAGCAGACCGATGTTTCACAGTCAAAAAAGTTTTTTTTAAAAAAATTTACACTACTGTTACAACAGATATGAGTGGTGGCACTGCAGACAGGCAACTGCAATTAGATTACACTAGCAGATTGATGTTTCACAGTCAAAATTACACAGGCAAAAAAAAAAGACTGATGTTCTAGCCCTAAAAAGGGCTTTTTGGGGTGCTGTCCTTACAGCAGAGATCAGATGAGTCCTTCAGAACTGTAGTGGACACTGAATACACTAGCCTAGCTATCAATTTCCCTATAAAATCAGCAGCAGCTACACTATCCCTCCTCTCACTAAGAATGCAGGAGCAGAATGAATCTAAAATGGCTGCTGTCCAGGAGCTGGGAGGGTCTGGGAGGGAGTGTCTGCTGCTGATTGGCTGAAATGTGTCTGCAGACTGTGAGATACAGGGTCAAAGTTTACTCAATGATGACGAATAGGGGGCGGATCAAACATCGCATATGTTCGTCCGCCGCGGCGAACGCGAACAAGCTATGTTCGCCGGGAACTATTCGCAGGTGAACTATTCGCAACATCACTATATACAAACAGAAGCCAGCAGTAGACTGGAAAAGCACATATACTTCTGACACTGAGGGGCTTGGTTAGGAGTCTGAAAATCTGCACAATGTTATTAAAAAATAAGCAAAACTATACATTGTTACAAAAACACTTTTAGATGGGCTATTTAAATGGATCATCTACAAAACATTTATGCAAAGAAAAATTTGGTGTATAATGGCCCTTTAAGTCTACATTCTACCCCAGTTTATAAATATGTTTTGTTGTGTCGGATAGTGCCAACTTCTCCACTCAAATGTTATTATATTTATTGTTGCTTCTTTCTGGTCTATCATATTCAAATAAATCAAATAGATTAGTTTGACATAATTTTCCTTTGGAAATAAATGTTCTGCTTTTGATCCTTAAGCTTTATTAAAGACACTCTTTCCTTTTAAAGAGTTCCCATTAATTTTCGCTCTTATGAAGACAAACTGATAGACCTATTGTTACCAGACTCTTCCCTACTTCGATACATTAGCAATTCTCTAATCGTCGCATACAATGTATGTCACAAGTGATTGATTAAACAGATCAGCTAATGGTGCAGCAAGAACAGATCAAAGTTCCTTTAAAACTGTTGGATGAATCTGGATCTACAGTCTTTTTCACTTTTATTTTTGATAATGCCAATAACATTTCATCTATTGTAAAAAGGGAAGTGCTAAGCACATGTGTATAGTAGTGTCCTTTAAGGGTGTTTTGCTATATCACATTTGTTGTGCCTATGGTAATCAATTATATAGGGAGTGCAGAATTATTAGGCAAATTAGTATTTTGACCACATCATCCTCTTTATGCATGTTGTCTTACTCCAAGCTGTATAGGCTCGAAAGCCTACTACCAATTAAGCATATTAGGTGATGTGCATCTCTGTAATGAGAAGGGGTGTGGTCTAATGACATCAACACCCTATATCAGGTGTGCATAATTATTAGGCAACTTCCTTTCCTTTGGCAAAATGGGTCAAAAGAAGGACTTGACAGGCTCAGAAAAGTCAAAAATAGTGAGATATCTTGCAGAGGGATGCAGCACTCTTAAAATTGCAAAGCTTCTGAAGCGTGATCATCGAACAATCAAGCGTTTCATTCAAAATAGTCAACAGGGTCGCAAGAAGCGTGTGGAAAAACCAAGGCGCAAAATAACTGCCCATGAACTGAGAAAAGTCAAGCGTGCAGCTGCCAAGATGCCACTTGCCACCAGTTTGGCCATATTTCAGAGCTGCAACATCACTGGAGTGCCCAAAAGCACAAGGTGTGCAATACTCAGAGACATGGCCAAGGTAAGAAAGGCAGAAAGACGACCACCACTGAACAAGACACACAAGCTGAAATGTCAAGACTGGGCAAAGAAATATCTCAAGACTGATTTTTCTAAGGTTTTATGGACTGATGACATGAGAGTGAGTCTTGATGGGCCAGATGGATGGGCCCGTGGCTGGATTGGTAAAGGGCAGAGAGCTCCAGTCCGACTCAGACGCCAGCAAGGTGGAGGTGGAGTACTGGTTTGGGCTGGTATCATCAAAGATGAGCTTGTGGGGCCTTTTCGGGTTGAGGATGGAGTCAAGCTCAACTCCCAGTCCTACTGCCAGTTTCTGGAAGACACCTTCTTCAAGCAGTGGTACAGGAAGAAGTCTGCATCCTTCAAGAAAAACATGATTTTCATGCAGGACAATGCTCCATCACACGCGTTCAAGTACTCCACAGCGTGGCTGGCAAGAAAGGGTATAAAAGAAGAAGATCTAATGACATGGCCTCCTTGTTTACCTGATCTGAAACCCATTGAGAACCTGTGGTCCATCATCAAATGTGAGATTTACAAGGAGGGAAAACAGTACACCTCTCTGAACAGTGTCTGGGAGGCTGTGGTTGCTGCTGCACGCAATGTTGATGGTGAACAGATCAAAACACTGACAGAATCCATGGATGGCAGGCTTTTGAGTGTCCTTGCAAAGAAAGGTGGCTATATTGGTCACTGATTTGTTTTTGTTTTGTTTTTGAATGTCAGAAATGTATATTGTGAATGTTGAAATGTTATATTGGTTTCACTGGTAAAAATAAATAATTGAAATGGGTATATATTTGTTTTTTGTTAAGTTGCCTAATAATTATGCACAGTAATAGTCACCTGCACACACAGATATCCCCCTAAAATAGCTAAAACTAAAAACAAACTAAAAACTACTTCCAAAACTATTCAGCTTTGATATTAATGAGTTTTTTGGGTTCATTGAGAACATGGTTGTTTTTCAATAATAAAATTAATCCTCAAAAATACAACTTGCCTAATAATTCTGCACTCCCTGTACAATGTGACTTTTTCCTTATCCCCTTCCACAAATCTACCATCAACTGTCTAGATTCTTGCAATCCATCCCTTGGTTTTTTTAATATGTCTAAAGAATATTTTGTCAACATTTTTCACTGACTGCGCATTTTCCCTGACTGATTTGTCACAATAGCTGTATTCTCCATAATTGAATTTCATTATTTGTCTTATAAGTTTTCATTTTTGTCCTTACATGTTTCACTTCTCTCTGATTTCTTGTTCTTTTAGTTTTGCAAAGATGTTTGAAATAGTGTACACTTGGCATTCATCAAATTTCCACAGTTTGTGTGCTCCCTTAAGCAATGTTTGCCCTTTTAAAGAAGGTGTTTCCTAATGTAATAAAAAAAACAGCTTTCCTAAAAATCTAAAACTACTGTTTTTTTGTGTGAAGATGCATTAATACTACACTATAGTAACTAGTGATCACTTGACCCTATGATCTCACCCCAGACACATCTACTACAATGCATCAGTATACATCAGTAATTGGTAACTCATGGAAGTTCTGTCATGCATCGCGTTAGCATGCTGCAGGTTGTTAGAGCATCTCACTATTGTGGGTAGCACGCTTCAGATAGAATAAGTTGTTGGGTTAGCCTGATTCTGCCCTATTTAAAGCTGTCAGTTGCTTCTAATGGCGCCTGTGTATAGGATCTTTACTGCGTGCGCTATTCCTTTACTTACTTACTGACCTTTGTCTGCCTTCTGACCTTGCTTTTGGACTGTGATTTGGATTGATGATTTCTCCCTTGTTTCTGAACTTGGCTTGGACTTTTAAAATTCTTTGGATTTTGATTCTGTTGTGGTATCTGCCTGAGTGGTACTGCTTGCTCCTTGACTATGTCTTGCTTTCTCCCTTTTTTACCTATAATATTCTTTGTTGATGAGATACCTAGGTAAGTGTCTGGATTACTACATGGCAGAAAAAAGTGCTGTTATCTAGTGCTCTGCCCTGTTTTTCAACAAAAGATACCAATAGAACAAAGAACAATTGATAACAAAAGTAAATTAGGAAGATGTTTAAAACTGCATGCTCTATCTGAATCATGAAAGAAAAATGTTGGGTTTCATATCCCTGTAATCCGTATTTCAAACACATTTTTCATCAGTTACCACCACCAAAATATCCACTATGCTGTTGCTGGTATCAACCATTTCAATCTGCTTCACATACAGTAACGAGCTACTTTTTCTTCATTTTTTCGTATAAGATTATTTTTTGAAACTTTACAGGTATAACACGATTGAGTCTGCAATACAACAGCTCCAAAGATACATATGTAGCTTTATAAATGGGGCCAATTGCTAAATAAGAAAACACAAAACTTTTAAACATGTCAAGTGTTTAACTAAATGTTCCTGCTTAATTATATATATATTTTTAAATAAGTGTTTTACTAATTCAAATTGTGGTTGCTCTAATGGATTGGAATGGCTTGCAAAAAACTTGTTTTTTGTTATGTTCTTGCATGGTACTTCTAATGTAATGGAATGTGGGCCACTGTATATAGCATAATGCTTGTCCAGGATCTGAAGTCTGCATAATGCACTTCAGCCTCTCTGGGGAAAATCACAACTGGGCAGAATAAATAATAAAGTACAGTTGTGCTCATAAGTTTACATACCCTGGCAGAATTTATGATTTCTTGGCCATTTTTCAGAGAATATGAATGATAACACAAAAACTTTTCTTTCACTCATGGTTAGTGTTTGGTTGAAGCCATTTATTATCAATCAACTGTGTTTATCCTTTTTAAATCATAATGACAACAGAAACTACCCAAATGACCCTGATCAAAAGTTTTTACATACCCTGGTGATTTTGGCCTGATAACATGCACACAAGTTGACACAAAGGGGTTTGAATGGCTATTAATGTTAACCATCCTCACCTGAGATCTGTTTGCTTGTAATTAGTGTGTGTGTATAAAAGGTCAATGAGTTTCTGGACTCCTGACAGACCCTTGCATCTTTCATCCAGTACTGCACTGATGTTTCTGGATTCTGAGTCATGGGGAAAGCAAAATAATTGTCAAAGGATCTGGGGGAAAAGGTAGTTGAACTGTATAAAACAGGAAAGGGATATAAAAAGATATCCAAGGAATTGAGAATGCAAATCAGAAGTGTTCAAACTTGAATCAAGAAGTGGAAAACGAGGCGTTCTGTTTGATAACATACTGCATTTATCTTGGCATCAATTCTGACCAAATTTCCTGTGCATTTGTAGCTCACACATCCCCAAAACATCAGCGATCCACCTCCGTGTTTCACAGTAGGAATGGTGTACCTTTCATCATAGGCCTTGTTGACTCCTCTCCAAATGTAGCGTTTATGGTTGTGACCAAAAAGCTCAATTGTGGTGTCATCACTCCAAATTACTTTGTGCCAGGAGGTTTGAGGCTTGTCTCTGTGCTGTTTGGCGTATTGTAAGCAGGATACTTTGTGGCATTTGCATAGTAATGGCTTTCTTCTGGCGACTCAACCATGCAGCCCATCTTTCTTCAAGTGCCTCCCTATTGTGCATCTTGAAACAGCCACACCACATGTTTTCAGAGAGTCCTGTATTTCACCTGAAGTTATTTGTAGGTTTGTCTTTGCATTCCAAACAATTTTCCTGGCAGTTGTGGCTGAAATTTTAGTTGGTCTACCTGACCGTGGTTTGGTTTCAACAGAACCCCTCATTTTCCACTTCTTGATTAGAGTTTGAACACTGCTGATTTGAATTCTCAATTCCTTGGATATCTTTTTATATCCCTTTCCTGTTTTATACAGTTCAACTACCTTTTTCCACAGATCCTTTGACAATTATTTTGCTTTCCCCATGACTCAGAATCCAGAAACGTCAGTGCAGCACTGGATGAAAGATGCAAGGGTCTGTCAGGAGTCCAGAAACTCATTAACCTTTTATACACACACACTAATTACAAGCAAACAGATCACAGGTGAGGATGGTTACCTTTAATATCCATTCAAACCCCTTTGTGTCAACTTGTGTTGACACAAAGTCACCAGGGGTCATTTGGATAGTTTCTGTTGTCATTATGATTTAAAAAGAGTAAACACAGATGATTGATAATGAATGGCTTCAGCCAAACACTAACCATGAGTGAAAGAAAAGTTTTTGTATTATTATTTATATTCTCTGAAAAATGGCCAAGAATTCATAAATTCTGCCAGGGTATGTAAACTTATGAGCACAACTGTACATAGAAGATTATTTACTATGCATTTTATTTGGAACTCAATTTTAAGATCAATGCACATAAAGAAAATTCTATGACCTAGGTTATATTCAAAATTCTGCAAATCAGTAGCTGGTTAAGGCAATTTGCAGCATTCTGAGGATAATCTAGGTCTCAGGATTTGATTTCTGCCATCTCTAGGGAGTGTAGGACAAGGCAATTTGTTTAAAACCATCATCCACTGTTCTCAAGAACATGGCCATTAAAATGGGCTGAACCTGTAGAAAGAGCAGAGCTGCTTATCTTATCTCTTGCTCTATATGCAAAAGCCGATGCTTGGGTACTGACATTTTAATTAAGGTAGTGGTTTTAATGAGCAAAACCAGTTATTTCATTAGCAATACTAAATATAAAGGAGCAATACATAACCTTGTATAACAATTCAATGAAAACAAATTAAGGTGAAAATTATATACTCATGGATAATATGAGTTTTTAAAGCATCCACTAAGTTTTATTGAGTTTGCATATCCAATCCATATAACAAACTTTTACTATTTATAAAAAGAATAAATATGTATGAGTTCTAATTTTAATTTTATAATTTAAATGAAGGCACAAGGGAGCTTTCTGTTTGAGGCCAATGTTTTCTTAGTAACTGGAGTTGCCAGCCTACCAGTTTGGCAGCAGTGCTGTTTTTCTCTTTTGGTAATATGATTGCTCCCAAAAGATTGCTGATAACAGTCGTTGTACTTGAGTTCTGTATTGTGCAGAATACTGCAAGCAGATATCACTAGTTACATTTGTTTCTGTATGTTTGCCTCACTAATTTGATTCTAGGCTAGTTTCATGCACGAGTATCATGGCATTTTGTATTCCAAACAAAGGAAAAGATGAAATGTCTACGTACTGCTGTTTTACTGTGTCATGTCAGTCATTGGTAAACGGGATCATATTTGGGTTTTGATGGTGCCAGGAGTCAATAAATGTTTTGTTCATTAAAAATGTATGTAAAACTAATTGATCAAGCGTTTTGTTTTTCCAAAATGTTTCTATGTTGCAGGTGTTTACACAGAACCCAAGAAACAAATGAGAGAAACTTAACTTGCATTTGATTCATAGCTGAAATGTTATGGAATTGTATCTCACAGACGACAACAAAATGTATACTTTTTTAAACAACTTAAGGTTTATATTAATGAGTTTCCTAACATCTACATATTTTTTTAAACTTTTATTAATGTATATATTTTTTTAATTAAAATGTACTTTGCAGTAAAAAAAAAAAATGCTGCTTTAAAGAGACACTAAACACTGTTGGCCAGATTACAAGTGGCACGCTAAATAATTTTTCGCTCACACGCAAACAGCTATTGAAATAAACTGTTAATGCGGATGGGTTAGTGTGCATATTACAAGTAAAAGACAGCCGGTGAGCACCCTTACTCGTTTCATGCCTATCACTGGCACTTAACCCTTTGAGTGCTAAGCACTTTCCCACCTGGGTGCTAAGCTTTTTTAAGTATTTTCTTATTTTTTGAATAAAAAGTTTAAACTTTTTTTTGTTTTTTTTCACATCCCCAAGACTTACACTGTTAGAAAGGTTAGGCGATTACCTTTCCAATGGTGAGTTTTGGGGGTCTGTAGCTGCTTAGATGCCTGGGATACAGGCTTCTAAGCAGCATGCCCCCTGCTCCTATACTTAACATACAGCTAGATTACAAGTTATGGCGTTATGGCTGCACGCTAATTTTGTGTACGTTATATTCATTGCTCACCTTTCATAGCGCTGCTATTACAGGTTTTGAAAAATGATATGGTGGCGTTGAGCTCCATACCTCACCCAAATACAAGCACTGCTTTGACGTGCTCGTGCACGATTTCCCCATAGACATCAATGGGGAGAGTCGGCTAAAAAAATGCCTAACACCTGCAATCGCGGAATGAAAAGCTCCGAAACCGCAGCCCCATTGATGTCTATGGAGAAAAGAAAAGGTTACATTTAAAACTAACACCCTAAAATAATAACCAGGTTTAAACACCCCTAATTTGCCACCCCCGACATCGCCACCACCTACATTACAGTTATTAACCCCTAATCTGCTGGCCCTAACATCGCCGCAACCTACATTACAGTTATTAACCCCTAGTCTGCCGCCCCCAATGTCGCCACCACTATACTAAAGTTAGTAACCCCTAAACCTCTGGCCTTCCACATCACTAACACTACATAAATATATTAACCCCTAAACCTAACCCTAACATAACCCTAACCCTAAGCATTACCCTAATCCTAACACCCCCTAACTCAAATATAATTAAAATAAATGTAAATAAAACTTACAATTATTACCTAAATAATTCCTATTTAAAACTAAATACTTACCTGTAAAATAAAAACTAAGCTAGCTACAATATAACTAATAGTTAGTTTTATTTTTATTTCACAGGTACTGTAAGTATGTATTTATTTTAACTGGGTAGACTAGTAAGTAAATAGTTATGAACTATTTACTAGCAACCTAGTTAAAATAAATAGAAACTTACCTGTAAAATAAATCCTAACCTGCCTTACACTAAAAACTAACATTACAATCAAATACATTAAATTAAATTAATCAAATACAATTATCTAAATTACAAAAAATAAACACTAAATTACACAAAATAAAAAACGAAATTATCAAAAATAAAAACAAATTACTCCAAATCTAATAGCCCTATCAAAATAAAAAAGCGCCCCCCAAAATACAAAACCCTAGCCTACACGAAACTGCCAATGGCCCTTAAAAGGGCCTTTTGTGGGGCATTGCCCCAAAGAAATCAGCTCTTTTACCTGTAAAAAAAAAATACAAACAATCCCCCAACAGTAAAACCCACCAGCCACACAACAAAACCCCCCAAAAAAAACCTAAATAAAACTAAGCTAACCATTGCCATAAAAAGGGCATTTGGATGGGCATTGCCCTTAAAAGGGCATTTATCTATTTTACATTGCCCAAACCCTAAGCTAAAAATAAAACCCACCCAATAAACCCTTAAAAAAACCTAACACTAACCCCTGACAATCCACTTACAGTTTTCGAAGACCGGACATCCATCCTCATCCAGCCGGCAGAAGTTTTCATCCAAGCGGGCAGAAGTCCTCATCGAAACTGGCAGAAATCTTTATCCAAGCAGGCAGAAGTCTTCATCCAGACGGCATCTTCTATCTTCATCCATCCGGCGCGGATCGGGTCCATCTTCAAGACATCTGGCACGGAGCATCCTCTTTTACAGGTAAAAGAGCTGATTTCTTTGGGGCAATGCCCCGCAAAAGGCCCTTTTAAGGGCCATTGGCAGTTTAGTGAAGGCTAGGTTTTTTTTTATTTTTGGGGGGCTTTTTTATTTTGATAGGGCTATTAGATTAGGAGTAATTCGTTTTTATTTTTGATAATTTGGTTTTTTATTTTGTGTAATTTAGTGTTTATTTTTTGGGGGAATTGTTTGTATTTATTTTAGCTAGGTAGTTAGTAAATAGTTAATAACTATTTAATAACTAGTCTACCTAGTTAAAATAATTACAAACTTACCTATAAAATAAAACCTAAGGTAACTATAATGTAACTATTAGTTATATTGTAGCTAGCTTATGTTTTATTTTTTAGGTATTTAGTTTTAAATAGGATTTATTTAGGTAATAATTTTATTTAGATTTATTTTAATTATATTTAAGTTAGGGTGTGTTAGGGTTAGACTTAGGCTTAGGGTTACGTTAGGGTTAGGTTTAGGGGTTAACATACTTATGTAGTGATGTGGGAGGCCAGAAGTATAGGGGTTAATAGTTTAATTTAGTATATTTTGTTGTATGGGGTTTGCGGTTTAGTGGTTATTAGGTTTATTATAGCGGCAGTGTGGACGGACGGCAGATTAGGGGTTAATAATATTTAAATAGTTTTTGCGATGCAGGAGGGTGGCTGTTTAGGGGTTAATAGGTTTATTATAGTGGTGACAATGTCGGGGAGCGGCGAAATAGTGGTTAATACATTTTTAAGTGGCGGCGATGTCCGGAACGGCATATTACGGGTTTAATAATTTTATTATAGTGTTTGTGATGCGGTAGGGCCTCGGTTTAGGGGTTAATAAGTAGTTTATGGGTGTTAGTGTACTTTGTGACAGTTTAATTATGAGTTTTATGCTACAGCTTTGTAACATAAAACTCATAACTACTGACTTTAGATGGCGGTACGGATCTTGTCAGTATAGGGTGTAACGCTTACTTTTTGGCCTCCCAGGCAAACTCATAATACCGGCGCTATGGAAATCCCATTGTAAAAGGACTTTTTAAAAAGTGTGGAACTGACGTTGCGTGACGGCCAAAAAAGTGTGCGGTACACCTATACCTACAAGACTTGTAATAGCAGCGTTAGGGAAAAAGCATCGTTATGGGCCATAAAGATGCTTTTTGAGTCATAATGCAAAACTCGTAATCTAGCTGATTGTTAAGTATAAATAAAGTTGCACGGTGACGTCATCACGTCATTGTACGTGATGTCACTGTGCATAACGTGAAGCCCCGGTGATGCCTGTCACTATGCAGGCCCGATCACCGGGGTAGGAGTGGGTGGGAGCCCCCAGATCTCCCTCAAGGTGGAAGAGTGCTAGCGATGGCTCTGAGCCGTCGTTAGCACCAGAGTGGGAAACTCTGAGACGGCTCAGAGCTGTTGTTAGCACTCAAGGGGTTAAAGGAACAGTCAAGTCCAAAAAAAACTTTCATGATTTAAATAGGCAATGTAATTTTAAACAACTTTCCAATTTACTTTTAGCGCCAATTTTGCTTTGTTCTCTTGGTATTCTTAGTTGAAAGCTAATTCTAGGAGGTTCATATGCTAATTTCTTAGACCTTGAAGACTGCCTCTAATCTGAGTGCATTTTGACCACTAGAGGGCATTATTTCATGTGTTTCATATAGATAACATTGAGCTCATGCACATGAAGTTACCCTGGAGTGAGCACTGATTGGCTAAAAAGCAAGTCTGTCAAAAAAACTGAAATAATGGGGCAGTCTGCAGAGGTTCAGATACAAGGTAATTAAATAGGTAAAAATTGTATTTATATAACAGTGTTGGTCATGCAAAACTGGGGAATGGGTAATAAAGGGATTATCTTTCTTTTTAAACAACAAAAATGCTGGTGTTGACTGGTGTCATCATGGCATCTTGCCCCCAATTTAAAATAAAGTGTCCAGAAAGAAAATTTAAAAACTAACAATTTAAAAATATATTGAATATATACATGCAACTAATTATGAAACAAGAGAGAAGTTTTATGCAAAAAGTCCTAATTCTATACATTATTAAATTGCTACATCAAGACACTAAGAGCTTGCTACCATTGAGCCGTTAAAAATGGAGCCGTAAGCTACCGAAGCGTGCAACAGCTAAAAGTAATTCACGGCTCCATTTTAGTACCAGGTTTCCATTGAAAAGGTTTCCGCTTTGCGAGCGGTTGCTCTTTTTGTGTAGGTGTAAGTTGTGTTAACGCTTCCACCCAATGCCCGATTTCTAAAACATTAATAGGTTACTATGGACCTATGGTAACCCGACCTTACACTACACTCGATCACAAATACAGTGCCGCATACAAGTGCAGCGCCGTATATATTTTACCCGTCACTCACTGGTAAAATAAAATCAAACACCTAACGCATGCGCAATATCTACCTCTCAGCCGCAACACCCCCTCCTCAATAACTAATGTATTAACCCCTAATCCGCAATGCCCCCACATTGCAAAGTATCTATTAAATCTATTAAACCCTAATTCACCATCCCCCACAATGCAAACTATCTATTAAATCTATTAACCTTAATCTGTAATGCCCCCACATCGCAAAGTATCTATTAAATCTATTAACCCCTAATCCGTAATACCCCCACAATGCAAACTATCTATTAAATCTATTAACCCCTAATCCGCCATCCCTCCAACACAATCTAGCTAGTTAAACTATTAACCTCTAATCTGCCAATAACCCACATCACAATTAACCTAATAAATCTATTAACCCCTAAACCGCCAATAACCCACATCTCAATTAACTAATCACTAAGCCCCTAACCTAACACCCCCTAAATTAACCCCATTACATAAATTAAAATAATCCTAAATTACAATTAAAATAAAAAAACTAACATTACTTTAAAAAAAAAAAAAAACAGTTTAAATTTAGCTAAAATTACAGAAAATAAAAAAAGTCTAACATTACATAAAATAATAAACAAGATTATCAAAAATAAAAAAAGCGGTCGCCGGTCTTCAGTTCCGCAGTCCAGGATGAAGATAGAAGAGGTCGCCGCTTGGAAGAAGACTTCACCGCCGGACTTCAGGAACCGGTCGCCGCTTGGAAGAAGACTTCACTGCTGGACTTCAGGAACCATGACCTATCTGGGGGTTAGATTTAGGCTTTTTTTTTTTTTTTTTTTTTTTAAGATAAGGGATTTGGGGCGATCTTAAAAGAGCTGAATGCCCTTTTAAGGGCAATGCCCATACATATGCCCCTTTAGGGGCAATGGGTAGTTTAGGTTTTTTAGAGTTAGGTTTTTTTATTTTGGGGGGTTTGGTGGGTGGGGGGGTTTTACTGCTAGAGGGGGGACTTAATATTTTTTTTAAGGAAAAGAGCTGTTTTACTTAGGCCAATGCCCTACAAAAAGCCCTTTAAGGGCTATTGGTAGTTTAGTATTAGATTAAGGGGTGTTTTTATTTTGGGGGGCTTTTTTATTTTCATAGGGATTAGATTTAATTTTTTTATTTTTGATAATCTTGTTTATTATTTTATGTAATGTTAGACTTTTTCATTTTCTGTAATTTTAGCTTAATTTAAACTTAGGCCTAGATTTGGAGTTTGGCGTTAGCCGTGAAAACCAGCGTTAGAGGCTCCTAACGCTGGTTTTAGGCTAACTCCGGTATTTGGAGTCACTCAAAAAAGGGTCTAACGCTCACTTTTCAGCCGCGACTTTTCCATACCGCATATCCCCTTACGTCAATTGCGTATCCTATCTTTTCAATGGGATCTTTCTAACTCCGGTATTTAGAGTCGTGTCTGAAGTGAGCGTTAGAAATCTAACGACAAAACTCCAGCCGCAGAAAAAAGTCAGTAGTTAAGAGCTTTTTGGGCTAACGCCGGTTCATAAAGCTCTTAACTACTGTACTCTAAAGTACACTAACACCCATAAACTACCTATGTACCCCTAAACCGAGGCCCCCCCACATCGCCGCCACTCGATTAAATTTTTTTAGCCCCTAATCTGCCGACCGCCACCTACGTTATACTTATGTACCCCTAATCTGCTGCCCCTAACACCGCCGACCCCTGTATTATATTTATTAACCCCTAATCTGCCCCCCACAACGTCGCCACCAGCTACCTACAATAATTAACCCCTTATCTGCCGACCGCAAAGCTCCGCCACCTACATTATCCCTATGTACCCCTAATCTGCTGCCCTAACATCGCCGACCCCTATATTATATTTATTAACCCCTAATCTGCCCCCCACAACGTCGCCTCCACCTGCCTACACTTATTAACCCCTAATCTGCCGAGCGGACCGCACCGCTACTATAATAAAGTTATTAACCCCTAATCCGCCTCACTAACCCTATAATAAATAGTATTAACCCCTAATCTGCCCTCCCTAACATCGCCGACACCTAACTTCAATTATTAACCCCTAATCTGCCGACTGGAGCTCACCGCTATTCTAATAAATGTATTAACCCCTAAAGCTAAGTCTAACCCTAACACTAACACCCCCCTAAGTTAAATATAATTTACTAAATGTGAGTGTAAGGGATATAGTAGTGCGCTGGTGTAGGGGTAGTTACCAAACACCTAAAAAATAGAAAGATCCTTCCGTCTTTCAAAAAACGATAGTGAATTATTTGGGGGTTGATAGGTGCGCTACTGAAAGCTGAAGGTATATTGAAAATTTTAAATGATAGATATCAAAAAAAGTTATATGATAATGTGAAAAAAGTTATATGATAATGTGAAAAAAGTAATGTGGGTTATAAAGTGATATGTGTTACATTATAACTAATTAGTGTTCATTGCTACAATTCCACTATGGAAAAATAAGAAAGAGTTACTATAGTTAGAGTAAACAAAAATATTTTATACAAAATTGCATGTATAACAATATGCTAAAAACATCAAATTAAAGGGACGTCTCCCTTACTGTATAAAATATACAATATAAAAACAAAGATTAGTGACACTTTAAATAGTGATTACATAAGCTGCCCCATATATTAAAAATATATATGCAAATGTCCGTTTCTTTGAACGTTTAGGCAGGTTAGATGGTATTGATATGCCCTGTTGTACTAAGATGGATAATAGCAGTTCAGACGTGCAATTCAAATATGCATGAGCGTTTTAGCCAATATTAATATAGAGAGTTATTTTGGGATTAGTATTATCTCCAGTTGAAGCAGTTTATAAGACAATGTTTTCTTAATAGAATCGAGTACCTGTTGGTCTCCAGACCCGTCTTACCGCATCCGATTCCCCTTCTCACCTGGTGACTGATCAGCGCCGCATGTGTCTTGGCGTCTGACGTCACAACTTGGTATCTCGGGTAGGATTGGCTGGGAGTGTTTAGAAGACAGGCAAATTCTTATAGATGATGAAGTAAAAACTTTTATGAGATAGCGATGTTTATAGAGAAATCCTGCACTTAGTGCTAGATGCACGCAGGACTTTGAGATTCCAATAGAAGTATGATAGACAACCCGGGTTGTTGCAGTGTTAAAACTGAAATCAGGTGGTTTAAGAAAAAAAGTCTCTTTGTGTATTTAATTCACACAAATGTAGGGTCAGCAGTCACAAGGTTGACGCGTTTCGCTCAGAAGAGCGCCGGAAGAAGATGGGTCCGCGGTGGAGGTCTTCAGGATGGAGCCGGTCGTCATCGGATGAAGATAGAAGATGCCGCTTGGATCAAGATGGTTGCCGGTCCGGATCGCCTCTTCTTCCCGGATAGGATGAAGACTTTGGAGCCTCTTCTGGACCTCTTCAGCCACCGGATGATGGATCGCCATCCCCCGCTTGGGTTGGATGAAGATTTTGGAGCCAGGACGGATCGGTGATACCTGGTGAGGTGAAGACAAGGTAGGATGATCTTCAGGGGCTTAGTGTTAGATTAGGGGTATGTGGGTGGTGGGTTGTAATGTTGGGGGGGGGTATTGTATGTTTTTTTTTTACAGGCAAAAGAGCTGAACTTCTTGGGGCATGCCCGCAAAGGGCCCTGTTCAGGGCTGGTAAGGTAAAAGAGCTTTGAACTTTAGTAATTTAGAATAGGGTAGGGCATTTTTTATTTTGGGGGTCTTTGTTATTTTATTAGGGGGCTTAGAGTAGGTGTAATTAGTTTAAAATTGTTGTAATATTTTTCTTATGTTTGTAAATATTTTTTTATTTTTTGTAACTTAGTTCTTTTTTATTTTTTGTACTTTAGTTAGTTTATTTCATTGTAGTTATTTGTAGGAATTGTATTTAATTTATTTATTGATAGTGTAGTGTTAGGTTTAATTGTAGGTAATTGTAGGTATTTTATTTAATTAATTTAATGATAGTATAGTGTTAGGTTTAATTCTAACTTAGGTTAGGATTTATTTTACAGGTAATTTTGTAATTATTTTAACTAGGTAACTATTAAATAGTTCTTAACTATTTAATAGCTATTGTACATGGTTAAAATAATTACAAAGTTGCCTGTAAAATAAATATTAATCCTAAAATAGCTACAATGTAATTATAATTTATATTGTAGCTATATTAGGATTTATTTTACAGGTAAGTATTTAGCTTTAAATAGGAATAATTTATTTAATAAGAGATAATTAATTTCGTTAGATGTAAATTATATTTAATTTAGGGGGGTGTTAGTGTTAGGGTTAGACTTAGCTTTAGGGGTAAATACATTTATTAGAATAGCGGTGAGCTCCAGTCAGCAGATTAGGGGTTAATAATTGAAGTTAGGTGTCGGTGATGTTAGGGAGGGCAGATTAGGGGTTAATACTATTTATTATAGGGTTAGTAAAGGCGGATTAGGGGTTAATAACTTTATTATAGTAGCGCTCAGGTCCGCTCGGCAGATTAGGGGTTAATAAGTGTAGGCAGGTGGAGGCGACATTGTGGGGGACAGATTAGGGGTTAATAAATATAATATAGGGGTCGGCGATGTTAGGGCAGCAGATTAGGGGTACATAGGGATAATGTAAGTAGCGGCGGTTTACAGAGCGGCAGATTAGGGGTTAATAATAATATGCAGGGGTCAGCGATAGCGGGGGCGGCTAATTAGGGGTTAATAAGTGTAAGGTTAGGGGTGTTTAGACTCGGGGTACATGTTAGAGTGTTAGGTGCAGACGTAGGAAGTGTTTCCGCATAGCAAACAATGGGGCTGCGTTAGGAGCTGAACGCGGCTTTTTTGCAGGTGTTAGGTTATTTTTCAGCTCAAACAGCCCCATTGTTTCCTATGGGGGAATCATGCATGAGCACGTTTTTGAGGCTGGCCGCTTGCGTAAGCAACTCTGGTATCGAGAGTTGAAGCTGCGTTAAATATGCTCTACGCTCCTTTTTTGGAGCCTAACGCAGCCTTTATGTGGACTCTCAATACCAGAGTTATTTTTATGGTGCGGCCAGAAAAAAGCCGGCGTTAGCTTTTCGGGTCGTTACCGACAAAACTCCAAATCTAGCCGTTAGTTTTTTATTTTTAAAGTAATGTTAGGATTTTTATTTTAATTGTAATTTAGGATTATTTTAATTTATGTAATAGGGTTAATTTAAGGGGGTGTTAGGTTAGGGGGCTTAGTGATTAGTTAATTGCGATGTGGGTTATTGGCGGTTTAGGGGTTAATAGATTTATTAGGTTAATTGCGATGTGGGTTATTGGCGGATTAGAGTTAATAGTTTAAATAGCTGGATTGCTTCGTGGGGGATGGCGGATTAGGGGTTAATAGTTTAAATAGCTAGTTTGTGTTGTGGGGCATTGCGGATAGAGGGGTTTTGAAGTGTCAGGTTAGATTTCAATGGGAAAAAAGTCTCAAAGAGCACCTTTTTTCAGTTTTAGACCTAGTTGAGCTGGGTGTTATTTTTGTTAATGTATTGGCAGCCTCCGACAGAGTAGTAACAGTTTGTGCAGGCATTAGAAACTGGGTATTATTTAAAGATTAGCAACTTCCTATACTTTGTATGGGACACGATAATGTTTTCAGCAGCCAGAGTCCGGTTGCCGAAATAAAGGTATAACGGGCTGTTGGAAGCAGTCAATAAACGATATTGCTTCCGACAGATTATTTAACGGTTTGCTAGTGCACGCAAACAGAATTACGGCTCAATGGAAGCGAGCCCTAAGTATTCAAAAAATATAACTAAAAAATATATAAATTATTGAGGTTTTAATACAAAAACAATCTTGAATACACATTATATGCTCAAAAATGATCTATACACAAACAGAAACAGTACGGTTTGGATCAAAAACAGGACAGTCGCTTAATCCACAAAATAATGGTCAATCCCATTGACGATTCAGGTCATGCAGAGTTATTGTTTGAAGTTTGTGAATCCAATAAAATTCATAAAGTACATAATTAAAATGTGTCTAGCTATTGCTGATTCTTTATCATATTTACACCCATACACATATTTAGACATATATATATATATATATATATATATATATATATATATATATACATACAACACACAATATAGCCCTTTCCATTTAAACACCTTGTCATATACCATATAGCTTTAAATTTATATGAATATTTTTTATCATATCGTATATATATATATATATAAAAAAGTATTTTGTATTAATAAATTATAATCTGTCACATATGTATAACATTCAAATCTCACAATGTGCTAGAAAATAATTAGCAAAGTTCGAGCACTACTCCTAGTAGTAGTCATTAAGATTGTGTGTGATATGTAACAATTTATTTGTATCATATGTATAATTACTCTAAATATGCCGATGATTTGATATACATCTCAGATTATTGTTAATTCTAACCGGGAAAAATATATATTGTATTTGTAAAATTGATCTAATCATCATATTCATAATGTGATTGTTAGAATGTGCTACACATTGTAAGGGGATTGTATTTTAGTATTTATTTAGAGTATGGATGTGAATGAATGGTTTTATTTCAGGTTGCCCCACTCACAGAAGAAACTATAAAGTGAGCAGTACAACGTTATGATCATAAGTGATTTAATGATCAAAGAGGGGAATGTTGTATTTTATGAACACACCTAACTTTAATATCAGACTGTTATTTCCATGGACATTATTGAATAATGAAATGCTAAGGGACATTTGTCTATACAAAGGGTTAAATGCACACTGACACACTGATGTAAACAATAGATCAGAAGGATACCACAGGATTCACTAAGACATTTTACAACCCTTACAAACATTTTAGCATTTCAGCACAGATGGTGTACAAGGCCCTGATTTTATCTTAGTTCCTATCACCAACAGCCTAAGGACGTCACATTCTACCCCCCTGATCTAATGATGTCTTCTGGTCTCTGAAGAATTTATAAAGTGTGGGCTGGGCTGTGAGAAAGAATGAATGACTATATAAGTTAATTGCCATTGTAGGCTAAGCTAGCTCTCTTCTCACTCACCTCTCCCCTTCCATCTCTCTCTCTCCCCTTTTCCACCTTCCCTTTCCTTCCCTTACATTAGTTAGCAACTTGTTTCTATGTAAATACTTATTTTCTGTATAATAAAAGATATAATTTCATCAAGTAGCGTCCTGATTTCCTAAGCTAAAGGTAATATTAGTGTGGAAATAGTAACTAAAAAGTTAGCAGATTCTACATATATATATAGGTCAGACCTCTGGTTAACTTTTTAAATGTGCTCCAAATGCCCCCCAAAAAATGTGCATTGCCTTTTGAAAGAATAAAAAAAGTAGCATCTTTTAAAAAAAAAAATAATAATAATAATAATGGCATAAGGCAGTTTTTTTGGGCTAAAGTTGGCGGCTGTGGGGTGTTTGAAAGAAAAAAAAAATGCCACTGAAAAGTGCTTTTACATTGCGATCAATGGGAACTGTGTGTTCTCTGTAAATATGTATGCATTTGCTTAAATACATATATATTTATGTGTTAATATGTGTATATTTATAATCCGCTGCCCATACCTGTGCGACTTACCCCCTGCACTAGTTCTCATGCCGTGTCTGAAGACATGAGAACAAGGCCCTCATTGGAGCCTATGAAAGCGCGCTCTTGTGAGTGCAATGCTTCCGTGCAATGCAAATGCAAGGTCACGTTCGCATTGCACCTCACTTGTAATGCCAGCATACATTTGCTGTGGTGGTATTACTATAATGAGCGCAAATATCGCTTTCACAGAAGCGATATTTTGATTCAATTTGTAATCTGGTTGTAAATGTATTCACAGATATAGACATAGATTTATATTTTTATTTGTGAATGCAGATTCTTGGCAATTATATTTACATAGATGAAAACGTATCTGAGCAGAAAGATAAAACAAAGGATGAAGGTATGCAAAATATTAACTATTAACAACTATATCCTACTACCTATGAACTACTTATTATTAACTATTTACAAATCTAACCTAATAACTATTCTCTGTGGGGGATTCAAGGGGGGGGGGGGTGAAGCATCTATCCATAAGTTTCACTTGGGGTGGATGCCAGAAGATTGGTACAGAGCATCACCGATTCTCCGGTATCCACCCCAAGATAAACTTGTGGATTGACGCTTTGCCCCCTTGAGTCCCCCAGGTGGAGACAACAAAGAGAGAGGAGAATTTCGGCTTCTACTGTACTTTGGCAATAATGGAACAGAGTGGTGCTCTATTAATGGAAAAGTAACTTATTTCTAAATGCATGTCACTAATTTGCAAAACAACTATGCATGAGGTTATTTTAAATCCTTTAAAAGAAAGTCAGAACTGCAATGTATAATAAGGATAAATATTATTTGCAATCATAAAATTTATCAATTGAGATAATCCTTCAGATTTATCATTTTGTTTGCTAAATTGTACAAATTAATAGACAAAGACCGACCTTTTGACAAGGCACAAGTGTCTGCTGTGAAAGATCATTTTAAAGCATTTTAAAAGTCTCTAAAATTAATACATATATGACATTGACCCATATTTTAACATTTGCAGATGTTGTGAAATCTGATGCATGTACAGAAACGGAACCACGTTTTACAGATATTGGGGAAACATTGAGAACATGAACCACTTAAGGAAATGTGTGCATATAAATTTCAAAAGAATCCTTAAAAATCCAGGTAGGCAAATTCAGTTACAAGTATTGGACACTGTGCAATTCTCCAGGGCACTGATTAAAAAAGGATGTTTATGGGCAACTTGCAGTAAATTTCTTCCTTTTATTCTTCATTTTAGAAAATGTAAATGATGACGTGTTTATCTAGAATTATGTTGTTTTTTTTTTAAAAAAAAACTTTTTGTCATACTTCAAGCACTTTAGTAAAAAAAATGAATCATGCTTTCTTTGGAGTGACTTCTTTATTCGTCTGGGTGATTCTGGGAGGAAAAAAGAACTATGTCAAGCACCATATTTTAATTTTACAGATGTCTGTCATATGTGTTTTCTCTTGTGCTAGTTGTACATATGAGTCACTGGGTTGTGCAGGGCTAAATTTACATTCTGTCATTATACTAAGTTAACAAAGAACATATACCTTTTAGCTGTCCCAAAAGATGCTTTCCCAAGTTAATCAACATCTGCTTGATACGTCTCATTCAGTAATATGATCCATTGTAGATTATATGATTGATTATATTTCCACAAAATGCTGACCTTAATTGAAAAGTAAGACATGTCCATGTAAAAATTAACGTATGACTAAATATTCCAATACAAAGCACCACATCCCTAAAATACTGGGCGCAATTCCTCTGTCCAAATGTCTGCCTCTGTCATGTCACTAACACAGTAGTAGCATGCATGTGAAGCACTTAAATAAAGTATGCTTACCCTCTAAAGGTCTTTGGTTCCATAAAGTCAACACTCTTTAGGTTTGCCAATGCCAGTGTCCTATGTTTGGAATCTCCCTGTGAAGATCCTGCCACTGTTGCTTCTGACCCTGCCACAAGCCTTCTGTGCTGTCAGCGATTGAGTTGTCTGCCATTCCAGTTTATTGAAAATCTAGGACGTGTAATTTTTTAAAAGCCTGCAAAGCTTAGTTCATCATAATTGAGCCATTACTGAGCTTGTAATACAGGCGGGTGCTAAAACCATGACAACGAGCTTGCGAACGCATGCTTAAACTTTGCGCAGTCTATAGCGCACCACTTATAATCCAGCTCTAGGTGTGAAGCTTTAATTTCTATAAAGTATTTTTTTTAAAGTAAAGGGTGCAACCATGTTGAAACCTAGGTATACATTATCTAATCTCTTCTGCTAAGGACCACCAGGGATAAATAAAGTGTGCAAACAATGGCTGCATGGAATATGCCAATGTTAAAATAATTTTCTTTACCAGGATTTCAAGTCCCTTGAATATTGCTATATTCCACACAACCTCCACAAAATCATGTTTTGCACACTTTAAGGCCTATTTACCAAATGTCTGTCGGACCTGATTCGACAGTGCGGATCAGGTCCGACAGACATCGCTGAATGCAGAGAGCAATAGACTCTCCGTATTCAGCATTGCACCAGCAGCTCTTGTGAGCTGCTGTTGCAACGCCGCCCCCTGCAGATTCGCGGCCGCCAGCAGGGAGGTGTCAATCAACCAGATCGTTCTCGATCAGGTTGAATAGTGGTGATCTCTGTCCGCCTGCTCAGAGCAGGCGGACAGGGTTATGGAGCAGCGGTCTTTAGACTCGCCAGAAACAAGGGTCAACAAGCTCCATACGGAGGCGGAGCTTGATAAATGGGCCTCTTTATCTGCTCCTAATTGTCCTGAAAAGAAGAGATTCGATAAGGGATTACCTTGGTTTCAACATGACAGTGCCCATTGCTTTACAGAAACTCAAGGGAATTGGAAAAACACAATGTTTAGAGTTAAATTACAGGAAAAGGGGACATAATAATTAATAAATGTACTAAACATAGTTAAACATTTTGTTTGCAATCTCAAAGTGTTTAATGGCCCTCTAAAAGCTGTTTAAACTAAAATTGAAATCTATACGAAGTGTATAATTGCTCACTGGCTACAAAATGACATTCCTCACAGCACTGCTGGTGGACTGGGACATTATCATATATGAGCCAGGGTACACAATGACACTGATTCATGATGAGAAAGTAGAGATACATAAAATAAAATAAACAAAACCAATTAATACAAGATGAAGACGGCCCTATTTACACCACTCCAAAACAGTATAGAAACAAACATTTCCCAGAAATTGAAAACCCTGCATTACATTTGAAAACACAATATTTACAATCAAAAAAACCAAACAAACAAAAAAAACTGTCATGTTATTAAAATGAAAGTATAATGTATAATTTACCAATAATAATTAGCATAATGCTAAACCAGGTATTAAAAACTTTATAAAAGGTTAATTGATGGCATGTTATGAGTCTCACTATTCTCACGCCTGTTCCGTTTCCTTTATTTGTAAGCTCTTTGTCTATAATGTCCTTTGTTTATGATCCTGGCAGCATTTGCTGAGGGGTTCTATAGTAAACATCGAAATTTAGAATTTTATAGAAATAAGGATCAAAAGGCTCATCAAGTCTGCCCATATTTCTTTCTGACATGTACGCTTAAATAATTCTAAGGATGGCTTTTCAATCAGATTATGATCAGGACTCATTTCTAGCCAGTCTAAAACAATACATTTTTCCATTATTTTGTACATAGTTTTCTGACAATAGGTAGCATATTTTGCTGTAAAATGCCTCAGTAATGATCTCCTTAACATGATCATAGCCTCTAGTGACAAAGACAGCAAAGCATCCCCACAATATTGCAGATCTCCGCCATAATTAGCTGTAGGTAGAGTATATTTTTCCCTATAAGCTTTATTTCATTGCCTATATTGCCAAAGAGCTCTACTTTGGTTAAATCTGTCCATGGCTGTTTTCTCAAAATGATTGTGGTTTCACTAGGCAGTTTTTAGCATAGCAAACAAAATAAAACGAATAAGCATGCAACTTGTAATCTGACCCATGGTGTTTTTCTACAGTTTGCACCAAACTTTGACAATTTCTCTGATCAATTTTCCTCTTGCCACCACGTCCCTGTAGGTTCTTAAAAATTCCATGAGCAGTAAACTTCTAAATAACAACGTGAAGTGTTTAAATCGCTATGGTAATGTATTTGGAGATGGCCTTGTGCTATTTAGAATTGTTATATTTGTTGACAATAGCTTTTCTGATTCTTTTAGACAGCTCTCTTGTGAAAAAAGAACAGGAAATAAAAGTGTAGAAAGAAGGGGGAGGCGTGGCTACAGGTGATCCAACAAGGATCGCTTCTCAGTCTCCAGTCACAGAGGCAAATAAACTTTGGCAAATTTGCTCAATGAGAGCACATGGTGATCAAAAGGTGCAGGCACATAGAATAGGACCAAGCAATCCCAATATGGATAAAGAAAGAAAAAGGCAGCACCCTTGATATCTGCAAAAAACGGATATTTAATCCAGCATCTTCATAAAGATACACAAACCCACAGATCCTATGACTAAGTGCCGCATGGCACGAAACGCGTAAGGACACGCCCCCTACTTTCCTCCATTGCACTGTGTGTTTGTGTATCTTTATGAACATGCTGGATTAAACATCCGTTTTTTGCAGATATCAAGTGTGCTGCCTTTTTCTTTCTTTAGGAAATAAAAGTGGCATTGTAATAAAGCCATTATTAAAGGGACAGTCAACTCTAAAATGTTTATTGTTTAAAAAGATAGATAATCCCTTTATTACCCATTCCCCAGTTTTGCATAACCAACATGGTTATATTAATATACTTTCTACCTTTGTGATTACCTTGCATTTAAGCCTCTTTTGACACATGACTATTTATTATCTATTGACTTGCATTTTAGCCAATTAGTGCTGTGTTGTGCACAACCCACGGACGTGAGCACAATGTTATCTATATGGCTCACATGAATTAGCAGTCTCCTGTTTTGAAATGCTAATAAAAAAGCATGTGATAATAGGATGGCTGTAGTGGCTTAGAAACAGGCAGGAATTTGGAGGTTTAAATGATATAAAGTAAATTAAAATAATAATGTTGGTTGTGCAAAGCTGGGGGAATAGGTAGTAAAGGTGTTATCTATCTTTTTAAACAATAACAATTTTGGTGTTGACTGTCCCTTTAATTAGTTAATTCAAGCCATGTGGGTGCTGACAACTTAATTCTTCTTTTCAAACTGAATTAAAATTCTTCAAGAGGGTGTCAATAAGCATGTCATTCCGATATTGACATTTTTATCTTTTTCTTGTACTATTCTGTATCAAATGTATGATTATATATAAACCAAAGCTGTTCCACTATATACTTTTTTTATATTTAAAAAAAATGCCTAAAATGCTGACTAGAAGTGTGCCTCTTTTTTTACTATGCTCTCACTTACAAGCTCAGACATGTGTGTCACAGTTTTCTTATTTTTTGTATTATGGGTTGCCATTTGTGCAATTTAGAGGGCTGTTACTACTAATTTTCCACCTGTATATAGGTATAACTTGTCTACCTGAGTGAGCTCATATGTTCTCATGATTCTACTGTTGCTTGTGCTCTGTTTGAATCTTAGCTCCTTTTGTCTCCTGGATGTCTGTCTGAAATCTGACCTGTGTTGTTGAACTTCTGCTTGTCTGACCTGCATTTGCTTACTGCTATTTGGAGTGCTGATAGAATTAACTATTGAACCTGACCACTTGCATGAACTGACTTTGCTATCTGTCTTGCTCTACTGTTTGCTGCTTTATTAGACTAATATTTATATGTATAACCATTGGCCAGGTTGGCAACTCGGTTGGATAATACTTCCCTGTATGCTACAGTATATGCCTTCATAGTACCTGGGATATCACTACTTCACAACACCAATTATATCTACAAGCTGCTGGTTGGTCACATCCTGAAATGTATCCAGATACTCTTGGTTGGTTTATACGATCCTACCTCAGTACATTAGCCCACTTTGGGAATGAGCAGTTTCAACTATAACCTTCAGTGTTTTTATATTTAATGCACTCTTTTTTATTATAAATGCTATAATTAAGTAAAAAAAAACTACATTCAAACACAACACTGAAACAATTAGCCATTGTGTTCTATATATACTTTGCCTAAATATGTGTTGCTTCCATGAAGATCTGTGAAAATTATTGGGAAAATCCAATTCAAAAGTCTGTGTGAATGACTTTTTCCTATAGTTTTTTTTCATGTGTTTAAGAAGAAATTTCTGGAATATAACAAATACAAAGTGGGTTTTCAAAAAATAAGTTAAAAGTCACTCATATATGCATTTCACACAGATCATCTGATGAACTTGAATGGCAGTTCATAATAGCAGTTACCAAGTATTACTTACTGCCATAATAGGATGTGCCTTAAGCCCTAACATAGATGGAGCTTTCTAAGACTGAAAATATTAAGGGAACAATGGGCAATTAATACATCAATGGTGGATTTAACTGCACAAAGTTGATCTTAGATCCTTAAGAAATGACTAAGAAATGACCAACAATCTGCCTTACTTTTTATATTCTGCAGTATAGGATAAAGTTGTGCAACCGTAATACAGAGAAAGGAAATTCATGGATTTGTATGGAATATGGACACAACTTTAGTCAAGAATTCCAAAAATTTACACAAAACAACTTTCTCCTACAAAAAAAACAACATAAAAAATATGAAAGGATTCCTGACCATGCTGATGTCCTAAAGGGGGTAAATAATCATATCATAAAGACATGTCTTAGGTTTTGGCGAGATCTTAATTTTCATCAGCTGGTGGCCCCACACCCCTCTCCAGTGCACTTGACAAAAGCGTTATTGTATTGTCTACCTGATTCCTGACCTAGACGTTGGGGTGCTACCGCCAAACGATTTTCCAGTCACTAATTTCCCTAGAGATTTACATTTTGAATATCTCAGACTGACCTTCTTACTTTTATCCTGGGGGTTTCCCAAATCTGGCACCAGGACCCTCACAAAGTGGAAACGACGATGGACTACAGGCAAACCCACGCAGGGTTCATTTTCCTGCCATTACAAACTTTTACTCAACTCTCCTTCATTCATTAAATCCCTAGCCACGAGGTACTGGGAGAGAGACTTGGAAGTAGTGCATCGGGATGTGATCTGGCAGCGAGGTATTCAGGACACAAAATTTGTAGTTTGTTGTTCTAACCTATACAAACTTTTTATTAAATTATTACTTAGATAGCATTGGGTCCCGACCAGGTTGCATCGCATTTTTCCGCTCTGACAGGCTGATTGCTGGAGAGGTTGTGATCAGAGAGGCACTCATTTGCACATATGGTGGGGTTGTCATAAACTAGACTCAGTTTGGTCTCAGATTGCGGACCTATTGCTACAGTTACAACTAGTACCACACTTAACTACTGATATTGCTCTTTTTCATTTAGGATTGCAGAGATTGCAGAAGCCAGCTAGGGCTTTGTGTGTTTCCATCCTCCTAGCTACAAAATTAGCATTAGCCAGACAGTGGGCAAAATACACTCCTATGACCTTGCCAATGGATGATATTCTCACATATATCCAAAGAATGGGAGAATACTCGCTACGAGTAGAGGGGCGTTTGTACTTTTACTGCTCAATCTGGAGTCAAAGGATTGAACTCCAAAGAAATCGACCACAAAAAGAGTAGGAGATTCCGAGCATCGTAGTAATTAGACACAGGGTAGCTAACCCTCTGTAACCTTACCCCCAACACATCTGCCCACTGTCCCCCCTATCCTTCTGGTAGGCCACCCATCCTTCCCTCCCCCCCTCTCCCCCCCCCCCCCTCTATATGTAACTTGCTCTTCTGGCCCTAACACGGAAAATATTGCTGTGTTTACATATATATTCTTTGCTATATACAGTTTGTTAGTTGCTATACTTTTACTATGCCTAACATATTACCTGAAGATTGTTTAAGATGTAACAGTTTTACTAGTTTTCTTTATGTGACTCTTATTGGTACTAATTGATATTATTTCATGTGTCCTCATTTGAATATTGGAGTGTATGGACCCAACAGCGGTCCTGGTAGTCATTGACGACACAACAAATATTAATGTACTATAAACAAAACGAGGAGCCGAAAAATTGTTGATCTTTAAGAATGTCATGTATCTCATCCTAACTTGGTGCTCACCTGTGTTGTCATTCTTTGAGATACCTCTTATACTTCTGTTTATAATGTTTGTATTGAACTGTTATCGCTACCTCAATAAAAAGAACATTTTAAAATAAAAAATATATAAGGACCTGGCATTATTGCAAGTAGAACACAGATTTTCAAAATGAGAATTCAGTAGAAACTTCCTGCAAAATAGGAAGAGCAAAGTACTAAAGGTTATCCAGGACAAAAGTAAGATCTTGTTAAAGGGACACTAAAGTAAATATTAAACATTCGTCATTTAGATAAATCATGCAGTTTTAAGAGACTTTCCAATTTGCTTTCATTATCAAATTTTGCACAGTCTTTTTATATGCACACTTTCTGAGGCACCAGCTTCTACTGAGCATGTGCACAAGCTCACAGGGTATACTAGTTTGTGATTGACTGATACCTGTCACATGATACGGAGGGGGGCGGCAAATGGTAGAAAAAAAATATATTTGCCAGAATAAAATCTAATGATTATGTGGAATTCAGAGTAAGTGTTATTGCATTGTCTTTTTATTATACACTAATTAATTATGCAATTCTTCTGTATTTAGTGGTCCTTTAAGAAACCATATTTTTTCTTCTGTTTTAATGTCAATCATAACTGTAAAATAAATAATAATCAAAGTCTTTTAACCGCCAAAAAAAATTCATCAGTGGTATGAATCATGAGATAACTCAAAATTAAATAGGTATTTTACAAAAATATCAAGAAAGAAACAAGGAGGGAAAGTGGGCTAGGATTACCCAGTGACAGCCCTAGTCAGAAAGGATGATCTTCCTGGAGTCATTCTGAGTAATCAATGACTCAAGACTAGTCATCAGAAGCCATCCTGAAGTATGCCCACAGGCCAAAATATTAAAATGAGATTATTCTAAGGTCATTCACTGGCTGTTCATGCTTGTAAAGAAATCAATAAGGTAATCTGCTAATAATTCTGAATTCATCACCCAGAAATACTTTACAAACCTGATGATGTCTTATGATGTGCAAATGACTTAAAAAGTAGTTTGATGCTTGGCGGATACGCTGCCCCGTGGATCTCTGTTGATAGCTAAGAAACTCTTAGACAACTCTTCCACACCCCCATTACCACCATTTGCCTCACCTTGGCGCACAGATATACAAAATATATTCTATCACACACATAAGTAATCCTCCTCCCCGAGACTAGTTGAACTAAATAATAAAATCCTGTTCCTCTGGTATCGTACCCCAGAAAGGATCAAACTTATATATCCTAATGCCAATGCCTCTTGCTGGAGACATTGTGGATTGCCAGGCACCATGTCACACATTTATTGGCAATGTAAATTTTGGAAAAACGTAGAGACCTTTTATAAAGAATTACTATTAAATACCTTAAAACTAACACCAACAACTGCCCTCTTCAATTACAAACCAGGGAAACAATGCAAAATAAGGTGGAAATTACTACAAATAGGCCTTAACAGCAAAAGATTATTATTAGCAAGAAAGTGGAGATCCCCCTTACTACCTACGATACAAGAGTGGAAGCTCAACACATCAGAGCTCCTCTCTTTCGAGGAGTTCTCATATTTTAGGACAGGAAATATGGCCTTCTTCCAGGAAGTCATGTTTTATTGGGAATCTGTTATATACTCATCCTCAACACAATAGTGATCCTTTTCCTCCTCCAATCTCACTCCTCCCCCACCCCCCAGCCATGCCCCTCACCTCTCTTCTCCTGCTCCTTCTTGGCGGATGCTCATCAAACAGATGTTCTCTTCTCCCCTTTTTGACTTTGACTTAATCGCTCTTCTTGCAAGCCAGTCTCTCTAATATTGTACCAGCATTGATACTGTTAAGTATTTTATGTTTATTTGTTATTGGTTACACAAGGCTTCTCAGGGACAGGCATTACCAATATAAACAATGCCTCACCAGATCTCAAAATGTACCCTAGTAGGATATCTTTACGGGACTTTTTATTTTGTGTGTTCATACAAGGACTATATATAGAACTACACCAGAGCCATAAAGGAGAAACTGTATACCACTGAGAACCTTGGATTCTTAAGTTATTTCTGGACAATGATTCATATTGTATAACATAACAGAATGTACCTGTTTTTGCATTCTCAAATCTTTTCAATTCTAATATTGTAATTTATACAATTTACCAATAAAGCCTTTTGAAGAAAAAAAAAAAAAAAGTAGTTTGATGATTATCAAATGATTCCAGGATGGTCTCAAATGGAATACTGTTATTTTTATTATTTATATTTTTTTATTATTCAAAGAACAATAATACAATCATATACATTTAAGTATAAATCCACAGAATTCACAGAAACAATAATATACATTTAAGTATAAATCCACAGAATTTACAGAAAAGAAATCACATACTTCTCTTAATAAAACAGTACTGAAAGGTATGACACATTAGTACACCATACTTAATCGCCATTAGTTTTGAACTGGGTAATTAGAGGTGGGGAAATTAGGGATAACTCGCAGCAGGGGATAAGGGGAAAAGAAGGAAAAGGGGGTTTTTCTTCAGAGGTCAGCATTAGGTAGCCAATTGGTACTAAACATAGATGTCCAGTTGACCCAAATCATTTTGAAGAGATCTGATTTTTCAAGACAGTAGAAAACACTTTTTTTCCATGGAGTATATGTATGCCATGATATTGATTATTGTGGGCCAGGTGGGGGGAGTTTATTTCTTCCATGATCTTGCAATGGACAATTTTATATATATGCAAAAATAGCTGTGATGTTTAGGTAGGGGGTGATTTAGCAAGGGGTATCCCCAATCTAGTCAGTATGGTGAACCCAAGGGTTAAAGTTTTGGGCAGTCCCGCCAAATATGGGTCATGTCACCAATATGGTCACAGTTTCTCCAGCAATTAGGGGAGGAGGTAAGAAACAATTGGGCCAATCATGCCGGGACATAGTACCAGTATGTAAGCAGTTTAAAATATGTTTCATATAAAGTGACACAATGAATAGCTTTTTTGGAGGACAGGAGAGTTTGATGCCAAGTTTATGTAGGGACAGATATTTTCAGCTTTTCTTCCCATTTCAGAATGTGTGGAGCTTTATCTGAGGGCAGAGCACCCTCCTTTAGGTAATAATGTATGGACATTAGGCTACATAATTCCCCCCCCCCCCCGCTGCCATTTAGACTCCAATATAGTTAACGGACGTGAAGATGTAGGTTTGAACCCCCAGCTAATGATTAAACTTATTACCCTAGTGTATTCAAATGCCATAAAGAGTGGGACCTACCCTAGTGTATTCAAATGCCATAAATAGTGGGACCTGTTTGGATTCTCTAATTTGATTTAGTGTACGGAAGTGGCCTTGTGGGGAGGTAGACCATAGGTCTGATACTTTCTCTACCCCGAGACGAGGCCATGTTTGAGGGTGTGAGTCAGGTAGGCCTGTAAATAGGCTTAGAGTTGAAGTAATGGGGGAAGGATGTGGGGCTATTAGTTTATAATGCCTATAATATTATAATGCCTAATTTTGTCCCAGGTAGAGAGACATTCTATAATTTGATTATTAATTGATAATTACCTGCGACAGTGGGGTGGAGTCAAAATTAAGTCGCGTAGGTGGATATGGAACGGCAGGGAGGCCTTTTTGATCTCCCTCCACTTGCTTTGAGATTCCTTAGCCCCCCATTGTGCGACATGGGTGAGCATCGCCGCCTCGTAACATCTTGTGATAGATGGGGAGGCCACCCCTTAATGTTGTCTAGGCGGGTATTGTAAAATCTTGTGATGCATGGTGTCTTATCCTGCCATATAGATTTTGTGCATTCACTTGGAAATTGTAATAATAGTGATTTGGGAACTCTAATTGGGAGACAACGGAACAGATATGTCAATTTGCGTATAAAGCTCATTTTGAGAGCTGTGATTCGCCCCAACCAAGATATAGTATCAAAGCTCCACCTCTGCTTATGAGTTCTCAATTCCGAGAGTAAAGGGCCATAGTTATCACTAATAATTTGGTGCAAATCATTAGGTATTTTAATCCCTAAGTGTGTTATGTGATTTTTCTTCATTTTAAAGCCATACTGGGAGTGTAGCCCCTGGAGGAGATCTTCAGAATATCCCCATGTGTAAATTTCAGATTTGCTGTAATTCAATTTATAATAGGAGAGTTTGCCGAGGTTTGCCAGAATGTCTAATAATCTTGGAATTGTCTTTTTCGGTGTGGTGGATAGTATTGTGATATCGTCTGCGAACAATGCAATTTTATGTGTAGTGCCGTGTAATGTTATTACCTCTAGGATTCTGTCCCTTCTAATTTGTGCTGCTAATGGTTCAATGGCTAGGGCAAATAGCAGAGGGGATAGAGGCCACCCCTGACACATTCCATTAGAGATATGGAATAATGGGGAGTGAAAACCCAACCCACGGACAGAGGCTGTGGGTGAAGAATATAATGCTTTTATGGCTAACATTATTTGGTCTGGAAACTTAAAGACTTCTAATACCTTCCACAGATACTCCCCTCTAATTTTATCAAATGCCTTCTCGGCATCCAATGAGATCACTGAGAAGGGTTTATTTAACCTCTTAGATTTGAATACTATCGGCTAGATTTAGAGTTTTGTCGGTAAGGACCCGCGTAGCTAACGCCGGCTTTTTTCTGGCCGCACCATAAAAATAACTCTGGTATTGAGAGTCCACAGAATCGCTGCATTAGGCTCCAAAAAAGGAGCGTAGAGCATTTTTAACGCCACTCCAACTTTCGATACCAGAGTTGCTTACGGACGCGGCCAGCCTCAAAAACGTGCTCGTGCACGATTCCCCCATAGGAAACAATGGGGCTGTTTGAGCTGAAAAAAAACCTAACACCTGCAAAAAAGCCGCGTTCAGCTCCTAACGCAGCCCCATTGTTTGCTATGCGTAAACACTTCCTAAGTCTGCACCTAACACCCTAACATGTACCCCGAGTCTAAACACCCCTAACCTTACACTTATTAACCCCTAATCTGCCGCCCCCGCTATCGCTGACCCCTGCATATTATTTTTAACCCCTAATCTGCCTCCCACAACGTCGCCTCCACCTGCCTACACTTATTAACCCCTAATCTGCAGAGCGGACCGCACCGCTACTATAATAAAGTTATTAACCTCTAATCCGCCTCACTAACCCTATAATAAATAGTATTAACCCCTAATCTGCCCTCCCTAACATCGCTGACACCTAACTTCAAACATTAACCCCTAATCTGCCGACCGGAGCTCACCGCTATTCTAATAAATGTATTAACCCCTAAAGCTAAGTCTAACCCTAACACTAACACCCCCCTAAATTAAATATAATTTTAATCTAACGAAATAAATTAACTCTTATTAAATAAATTATTCCTATTTAAAGCTAAATACTTACCTGTAAAATAAACCCTAAACTCTAAAGTACACTAACACCCATAAACTACCTATGTACCCCTAAACCGAGGTCCCCCCACATCGCCGCCACTCGATTAAATTTTTTTAACCCCTAATCTGCCGACCGCCACCTACGTTATACTTATGTACCCCTAATCTGCTGCCCCTAACACCGCCGACCCCTGTATTATATTTATTAACCCCTAATCTGCCCCACACAACGTCGCCGCCAGCTACCTACAATAATTAACCCCTAATCTGCCGACTGCAAAGCGCCGCCACCTACATTATAGCTATGTACCCCTAATCTGCTGCCCCTAACACCGCCGACCCCTATATTATATTTATTAACCCCTAATCTGCCCCCCTCAACGTCGCCTCCACCTGCCTACACTTATTAACCCCTAATCTGCAGAGCGGACCGCACCGCTACTATAATAAAGTTATTAACCCCTAATCCGCCTCACTAACCCTATAATAAATAGTATACCATAAAGTGTGACCGCACCACCCTTTCTAGTTAGTGTGCTCAGGCCAATTAAGGTTTCAAGTGATTGATGGGGTCTCCCCCTTACGGAGGGGAGGTGACAGACAGAAAATACTATTCCGCAAGGAGGCATTATGGATTAAAAAATTGGATACCATGGTCCCTAGAGGTCTTAATAGAGACATTTCCTGGGGAAATTTTATCTGAGCTTTTCAATAGTTCTTAATTGGCGAATTTCCTTCTCTGAATATGTCCTCTCTAAAAGATGAAAAACTGAAGAGAGGTAGGAAAGGGTATGAAGAATTGCGATGCTTTGGACATGAAAATCCAACAATACACATGGTATAGAGCCATGATAAAGGTTCAAACAAATTATAACTTGTGGACACTTAGATCCAATAACGGTAGTCCTGCGATATCTACGTAGGATGTATGGGATCTAGTTTCCTTTGGATAGAATTAACCATCTATCCGATAAATACGTTGAAGCAGAATCGATGACATAAGGGCAGTTCCTTCTGTAGGACTCATTTGTTATAGAAATTAGAACTGCGAGAAACAACATAGAATAGGGTAGGAAGAGGCTCTTTGAGACCCTTGGGATATGCTTTGTCTGAGCCGATTAATTGATTCTTTGGACAGAGAGATGCAATAATGTACATGGTCCGGATATACACTAACTCTAGTAGTTTCTTTTATATGATTCATTTGTTAGAAATATCATATTTGTGAGAATCAGCATAGAACAGGGTCAGAAAGAGGGCCTCTGAGACATGCGTTGCCTTAACCGACTGCATATAGTCTCCCTAATTTTTTACACAAATAGGATATCCCGTAGCGGGACCCCCGGTATTGAACAAATTACACTCAATATGAAATATTAACTTAGACTGATTAAACACGCTGTGCGCGGAATATTGATGAGAGGGAATGTTTCGTTTAAGGTACGTTGATTGATGGCAGATACAGAGCTATAATTGAAATTTGCCGCGGATGCCTATATATATACATTTATAATTCCCTGAACAGAGAAAGTACAGCGGTTGGATCTCGAAGGTGTCATATATTGACATATTCTCACTGGGGAGTTATGTGGAGCCTATTTAGTACCTGCTCGGCAGCGATCACCAGCTATTCGTGAGTCTTAGATTCATTCATTTTCTATCTCAGCAATGTTTTCACAAACACGAGTGTAGAATGTGTCGTTAGAGTGGGGGTGTGTATGCGAGTAGCCAATGAGATTACTATTGATTCTATTTAAGTCACACCTCCACCCCATTACCTGTAAACTCCTTGAGAAAGGGGCGGAGTCCCGAAACGCGCGTCGGAACGAGGAGACGCCACCTCAGCTACCTGGATATCGTGCTATCTAAGCCACAGAAATTGCGAGGTGAGACTAGATACCCATACGGGGGGCCCATAGAAACCACACTGAAGACAGAGAGTCTCACGGCACTATCGACATATGCACATATACGCTGAAGGAGGTAACACCACTGTTCAAGCATTTGCTTTGTTTACAACACATTCACAACACATTAATGGTCACGAACTGCCACGAGGGTATGAGATACTCGCAGTTTTGGTGAAAAGGAAAATGTGGAGTGTGATATATTCTCTGCTATAAAGGGACAGTGCACAATACCGTGAGTGAAGTGTGAAAAGGGTGTGTGTTTGGGCCGTTAGTACGTTCACAGCTCCCCGCAACATAATGTATGGCCAGTAGCACGTCAGGTTCAAGGGACATCTGAACCAAAAGATTTCAACAATTACAAGATTTGTCACTATAGCCGTTACCAGCATTCACTATGATGGATTACAAATACCATAATATATCATGTCTCCTGTGACCACCTTTATACAGTGGCAAGTAGACAAATTGCTGATGGTTTCAAACAGATACATATTGTTACAGCTGGAGGCTTTATAATGAATGAGACATTCTTGTTTTGGGAGTTGCCACAATTAATACGAGACACTCTTGGTTAATATAATACTACAGAGTTGAAGATTGAGTGGACACTCGCAATGGTTCTTGATCCTTTGAGGTCCTGAGTGGGTGGTGTCGTAATATTCACTCTCTGGGGACGCCCTGGGAGTGACATTGCATTTATTTTTCTGATGATTGTTTTTGCTTTGATGTTTTTCTTTATTTTGCTGAGGGTTAGATACGAATGTGTTTGGTGGATGGGGTATGTGTGGATTTGAGTGAACTTACACCTGATGTTTCCTTGATACTCATGATTGCTTTTTGTGAAAGATCAATTTTGATCATATCTTTTGTTGAAGAATAAAACTTTTTGACTCTAAGACTCAGTGGCTGGGATTTTTGAAATTTTGTACTATAATAAATAGTATTAACCCCTAATCTGCCCTCCCTAACATCGCCGACACCTAACTTCAATTATTAACCCCTAATCTGCCGACCGGAGCTCACCGCTATTCTAATAAATGTATTAACCCCTAAAGCTAAGTCTAACCCTAACACTAACACCCCCCTAAATTAAATATAATTTTAATCTAACAAAATTAATTAACTCTTATTAAATAAATTATTCCTATTTAAAGCTAAATACTTACCTGTAAAATAAACCCTAATATAGCTAATGTAGCTATTTTAGGATTAATATTTATTTTACAGGCAACTTTGTAATTATTTTAACCAGGTACAATAGCTATTAAATAGTTAAGAACTATTTAATAGTTACCTAGTTAAAATAATTACAAAATTACCTGTAAAATAAATCCTAACCTAAGTTACAATTAAACCTAACACTATACTATCATTAAATTAATTAAATAAAATACCTACAGTTACCTACAATTAAACCTAACACTACACTATCAATACATTAATTAAATACAATATCTACAAATAACTACAATGAAATAAACTAACTAAAGTACAAAAAATAAAAAAGAACTAAGTTACAAAAAATAAAAATATTTACAAATATAAGAAAAATATTACAACAATTTTAAACTAATTACACCTACTCTAAGCCCCCTAATAAAATAACAAAGCCCCCCAAAATAAAAAATGCCCTACCCTATTCTAAATTACTAAAGTTAAAAGCTCTTTTACCTTACCAGCCCTGAACAGGGCCCTTTGCGGGGCATGCCCCAAGAAGTTCAGCTCTTTTGCCTGTAAAAAAAAACATACAATACCCCCCCCCCCAACATTACAACCCACCACTCACATACCCCTAATCTAACCCAAACCCCCCTTAAATAAACCTAACACTAAGCCCCTGAAGATCTTCCTACCTTGTCTTCACCATACCAGGTTCACCGATCGGTCCAGAAGAGCTCCTCCGATGTCCTGATCCAAGCTCAAGCGGGGGGCTGAAGATGTCCATGATCCGGTAGAAGTCTTCATCCAAGCGGGGCAGAAGAGGTCTTCCATCCGATTGAAGTCTTCATCCAAGCGGGGCAGAAGAGGTCTTCCATCCGATTGAAGTCTTCATCCAGGCGGCATCTTCTATCGACATCCATCTGGAGCAGAGCGGCAGCATCCTGAAGACCTCCGACGCGGAACATCCATCGTGGCCGACGACTGAACGACGAATGACGGTTCCTTTAAATGACATCATCCAAGATGGCGTCCCTCGAATTCCGATTGGCTGATAGGATTCTATCAGCCAATCGGAATTAAGGTAGGAATATTCTGATTGGCTGATGGAATCAGCCAATCAGAATCAAGTTCAATCCGATTGGCTGATCCGATCAGCCAATCAGATTGAGCTCGCATTCTATTGGCTGATCGGAACAGCCAATAGAATGCAAGCTCAATCTGATTGGCTGATTGGTTCAGCCAATCGGATTGAACTTGATTCTGATTGGCTGATTCCATCAGCCAATCAGAATATTCCTACCTTAATTCCGATTGGCTGATAGAATCCTATCAGCCAATCGTAATTCGAGGGACGCCATCTTGGATGACGTCATTTAAAGGAACCGTCATTTGTTGTTCAGTCGTCGGCCAGGATGGATGTTCCGCGTCGGAGGTCTTCAGGATGCTGCCGCTCCGCTCCAGATGGATGTCGATAGAAGATGCCGCCCGGATGAAGACTTCAATCGGATGGAAGACCTCTTCTGCCCCGCTTGGATGAAGACTTCAATCGGATGGAAGACCTCTTCTGCCCCGCTTGGATGAAGACTTCTACCCGATCATGGACATCTTCAGCCCCCCATTTGGGTTTGGATCAGGACATCGGAGGAGCTCTTCTGGACCGATCGGTGAACCTGGTATGGTGAAGACAAGGTAGGAAGATCTTCAGGGGCTTAGTGTTAGGTTTATTTAAGGGGCGTTTGGGTTAGATTAGGGGTATTTGGGTGGTGGGTTGTAATGTTGGGGGGGTATTGTATGTTTTTTTTTACAGGCAAAAGAGCTGAACTTCTTGGGGCATGCCCCGCAAAGGGCCCTGTTCAGGGCTGGTAAGGTAAAAGAGCTTTTAACTTTAGTAATTTAGAATAGGGTAGGGCATTTTTTATTTTGGGGGGCTTTGTTATTTTATTAGGGGGCTTAGAGTAGGTGTAATTAGTTTAAAATTGTTGTAATATTTTTCTTATGTTTGTAAATATTTTTTTATTTTTTGTAACTTAGTTCTTTTTTATTTTTTGTACTTTAGTTAGTTTATTTCATTGTAGTTATTTGTAGGAATTGTATTTAATTTATTTATTGATAGTGTAGTGTTAGGTTTAATTGTAGGTAATTGTAGGTATTTTATTTAATTAATTTAATGATAGTATAGTGTTAGGTTTAATTGTAACTTAGGTTAGGATTTATTTTACAGGTAATTTTGTAATTATTTTAACTAGGTAACTATTAAATAGTTCTTAACTATTTAATAGCTATTGTACCTGGTTAAAATAATTACAAAGTTGCCTGTAAAATAAATATTAATCCTAAAATAGCTACAATGTAATTATAATTTATATTGTAGCTATATTAGGGTTTATTTTACAGGTAAGTATTTAGCTTTAAATAGGAATAATTTATTTAATAAGAGTTAATTAATTTCGTTAGATTAAAATTATATTTAATTTAGGGGGGTGTTAGTGTTAGGGTTAGACTTAGCTTTAGGGGTTAATACATTTATTAGAATAGCGGTGAGCTCCGGTCGGCAGATTAGGGGTTAATAATTGAAGTTAGGTGTCGGCGATGTTAGGGAGGGCAGATTAGGGGTTAATACTATTTATTATAGGGTTAGTGAGGCGGATTAGGGGTTAATAACTTTATTATAGTAACGGTGCGGTCCGCTCGGCAGATTAGGGGTTAATAAGTGTAGGCAGGTGGAGGCGACGTTGAGGGGGGCAGATTAGGGGTTAATAAATATAATATAGGGGTCGGCGGTGTTAGGGGCAGCAGATTAGGGGTACATAGCTATAATGTAGGTGGCAGCGCTTTGCGGTCGGCAGATTAGGGGTTAATTATTGTAGGTAGCTGGCGGCGACGTTGTGGGGGGCAGATTAGGGGTTAATAAATATAATACAGGGGTCGGCGGTGTTAGGGGCAGCAGATTAGGGGTACATAAGTATAACGTAGGTGGCGGTCGGCAGATTAGGGGTTAAAAAAATTTAATCGAGTGGCGGCGATGTGGGGGGACCTCGGTTTAGGGGTACATAGGTAGTTTATGGGTGTTAGTGTACTTTAGAGTACAGTAGTTAGGAGCTTTATAAACCGGCGTTAGCCCAGAAAGCTCTTAACTACTGACTTTTTTCTGCGGCTGGAGTTTTGTCGTTAGATTTCTAACGCTCACTTCAGACACGACTCTAAATACCGGAGTTAGAAAAATCCCATTGAAAAGATAGGATACGCAAATGACGTAAGGGGATCTGTGGTATGGAAAAGTCGCGGCTGAAAAGTGAGCGTTAGACCCTTTTTTGAGTGACTCCAAATACCGGAGTTAGCCTAAAACCAGCGTTAGGAGCCTCTAACGCTGGTTTTCACGGCTAACGCCAAACTCCAAATCTAGGCCTATGTTAAGCAATCCTAGTGTTGTCTGGGCCTTCTATACCTGGGACAAAGCCCACCTGATCTGAATCAATAATAGTTGGGAGAAGTCTTGAGAGTCAGTGAGCTTGTATTTTAGAGTATATCTTGATGTTGACATTTATTAGCGAGATGGGTCTACAGTTGGTGCATAGAGAAGGATCTTTACCTGGTTTAGGTAAGGTTATAATTGATGCTTCGAGAAACTCCCTTTGAAATGCACCTTCCATACTGGCAAGGTTAGAAAATCTAAATAGAAGGAGTGTTAACTCATGTATGTAGGTTTTGTAAAAAATAGCCAAATAGCCATCTGGGCCTGGGGCTTTGAATGATTTAATTTTTTTAATAACTTGTTTCATCTCCTGAATAATGAAGGGACTAGTTAAGGCCTCTTTTTGATTGTTATTAGGGTCGGTAGCTTTAAAGAATGCAGAAAAGAGCCAATTACCTCCGGGGAAGCTGGGTTGATAGATTCATGTTTTTGAATATTCTATAAGGCAGAGAAAAAAGTCGCCAAATTGTTGTCCAATTTAGAAAGGCAGTCTGAAGGTTTGATTGTCCCATTTTAGTGTATGGATACGTGTGGCCCCTGTGCATTGACGGAATCTATTTGCTAGTAAGGTGTCTGCCTTATTACTCTTAGCATAGAAAGTCTGTTTAGTCTCAAAAGATGAGATTGTGTTCTCAATAGTTCGAGTTAACAGATATGTTGCCTAAGTTTTAATATGTGTTCTTTAAGTTCCAGGGAACTAGTGGTGAAGTGCAGTTTTTCTAGGTCTCTCAACTTACAGTGGGATTGGGAGAGCGAGAGGCCTGACTGCTTCCTTAAGTGGGCTTGCTTTCTAATAAAATAGCCCCTAGTTGCCTCTTTGATTGACCCCCATATTATATAATTCTTTAAAGGATTATCATTAGTGTGTATGAGGAATTTTAATTTTTTTTCTTAATTCTTCTCTGAAGGGGATATCTGACAATATATAATTAGGCAATCGCCATATGGGTTTGGATCTAACAGTGGTTGTGGATCTAAGATCTAGTATAACTTGATCATGGTCTGACCATGGGCAGATAGATATATCTGTCGATTGTACTATATCAAGGGTGTCAGAATGGCAAAATAAGTAGTCTAACCTGGAGTATGTCCCATGAGGATGGGGGAAATGTGTGTAATCCCTATCCAACGAGTGGTAAGATCTCCATATGTCATAATATCCATATTGCATCATAAGGGTTCTGAATTTAAGGCTCAGGGTGTCAGGTGTTAGACCTTTTATCTAGTTTGTTATCCCATACCATATAGAAATCTCCCACTAGAATTACCCTACCCTGTTTAACCTGGTCTACCTGTTGTAGAATCTTTTTCAAATATTTGGGTTGATGTACATTGGGGAGGTAAATAGAGACTAATGTATAGATGACATGGTCTAGATTGCAAATTAAAATTACATATCTGGCTTGGACATCCCTGATGATATGTAATGGTTCATTGGCCAATCGTCCATGGATCATTATTGCCACTCCCCTAGCCTTCTTAGTAAAGGGGGCCACTACCATGACTGGATAGTCTTTGGACAGGGGTTTGGTTGGGCCATCCGGCGAGAAATGTGTTTCCTGTAGGAACACCACATCTGCCCTGTACGATTTAAGGGATCTAACAAGTAAGCTCCATTTTCCTGTAGTATTTAAACCTCTCACATTATGTGTTAAGAATCTAAGGGAAGACATGGGCGGAATTGTATTTTAACCTTACAACAATAGAATTAAAACCTTTTAAAGGAGGAACGGGTAAGTTAGGAATGAGGGGAAGCGAGTTAGAGAATGGGTGAAGGTAATTGGGGGGTAAGAGTTATCGTGGAAGTAGTCCACCTCTGTGGAACCCAAACATGGGCTCTTAGCTTGGAGGGGGGGAGCTATTGCAAGTGGGAGATGAGGCTGAAAATGTCAGCCCCACCCTAGTGCAAACAAATAAGTATCAACCATTAAATTCTAACTGAACTCTAGAATACAACACATAAATAAGAATATATTTACATTATGATCTCTAAGTAAAGAGGTGTTCCCGTTTCAAGTTTAGGCTGCATTTCAAGTTGGCAGGGCTTGAGGCCGTAAAGAGTTATGTAACTGGACAGGTTTCTGGCATTTAGACCTTTGCTCTTTAACAGTCCATTCAGGTGCTTAAGCTCTCAATTTTGGGTGAGGAGCTATGGGTGGAGGTGCCAAAACATTTTGTAGACCCCAGTTCACCAATAGGGTTTTACCTTGGGAGAGTGAGGTCACCACATGGGTTTGATTATCTTTTGTTATGAGAAGTTTTGTGGGGTATCCCCATCTATACTTGATGTTGGCTCTTCTAAGAGAAGCACTTATAGGCATGTAAAACCTTTACTGCTGAAGAGTGTGTGAGGACAGGTCCCGAAGTAGTTGAATGTCTTTGAAATTATTAGAGAGGATTGGTTTTTTTAAAGGCTGCCTGCATTAATCGGTCCTTGAAAGTGAAATTGTGAAAACATACCACAACATCTCTAGGTTTGTCAAAGGATAGTGTTCTTGGTCTTAGAACTCTGTGAGCTCTCTCCATAGTGTGCGAGGAACCCTCCAGGGGGCCCAATAAAGCTGTGAAGAGATTTTTGAGGTAGTCTTGCAAATCAGCAGCCGTAACACTCTCAGGGATGCCTCTGAATCTTATATTGTTCCTCCTTGCTCTGTCCTCCACATCCGCCAGCTTGAACTCCAATTGAGTGACTTGGTCTGCAAGGCTCTCAGAGAATGCAAGGAGGTTTGAGTGATCTGTATAAAATCATCATGTCGTCTTTCTAGGGTATCTACCCTTTCTCCGATTTCTACAATATCCTTTCGGAGTTCTGCAGAGCTACGTTGGATCTCTGCAGTGATGGATTTTGTTGAAATTATTTTTATTTGTTTCCATATCACAGAATAATTAACAGTGTGTACATCCTGAGAGCAATAAGTACAGTGCCTCAGACAATGTGTCATCTTAAAACAACATGGGAACATTTTTTTTACTCAAAAATCCTTAACATTGATCCATGATAAATATCATGAATAATCAATATTATATAACCTAAATAAAAAATAAAAATAAGAATACAAATAAACATTAAATCATGTCTGTGTTGTGGGTTAATTGCGTCTGGGGTCTAAAATGAATACGTCATTTGGCCAAATTATATCTATGTGCACAGAGTTTGTAGAGTTTTTACCATAGTCTTCTATTTGTAGAGTCTACTACCTATCCATCGTTGTCGAGTGCATTATCCAATAAAACCATATTTTGTTAAACTGTTCTGTGTCACCCTGTATCCATGCTACCCTTTCGGATAATGCGTAGATGTCTTTTATTTTGTCTAGTACTTCTTTCCAGGTAGGGGGTCCCTCCTTCCAGTGCCTCGCTACGCACACTCTAGTGATCGTACATAGTATTTTAATGAATTTATTAATGGCAGGGTTCAAACTGAACAATCGTCCATGAAGAAGTGCTTGGTCTATGGTTAGTACTATCTGTTCGTCTAAAACTTTACTGAGGAGATCATTGAGCATTCTCCAAATATTTTTGATGGGTTCGCAGTCCCACCACATATGTCTATAAGATCCTTGTATCCCACAACCTCTATAGCATAATTTGGACTTATTTACTGAATAGTGTGATGTTTTTAGGGGTGTAAGATACCATCGAAATATTGTTTTTATAGAATTTTCCCTATGATCCGCACTAATGAGCCCCTTACAGGATTCAAAATATAATTGATCCCATTCATCTTTTGAAAGCTGATCTACCCCATCTTCTTCCCATTTTATCACTATGGACGATTTCTCGGTGTAATGTGTGTCCTGAATTGCTATATAAAGTTTAGAGATGAGCTGCTTTTCCCTAGTCGGGTTTGAGCATATCCTTTCCATAACTGTAGGTGGATGTTTCACACGGGAGATATCATACTTATTAAGGGCCGAAGAGATTTGGAGATATAGGAACCAGTGTAGTTTGTGTGGGGCTATTAGCTCCTGTAGATGATTGAATGAAATTATTTGTGAGTGGATGAGAAAGTCTGCCACCCTGTAGAGACCTTTATTGGCCCATTTATCTATTGTGTTGTGAGTTTCCTTGGGAAGCAGGAGTCTGATCGGTTTGACCCATGTGCCCAGAGGCAGCATCGTTGGATGCTTAGTTAATTGTTCCCAGTGTGAAAGTGTGTCTACTGTTGAGGGTAAGCTACGGCTATCTTGGTGTACATCTTTCTTGGAGTTCCACAGAAGGTCATCCGTGTAATCCAATTCTATACTATCAGTTTCTATTCTTGTCCAGAGAATCTCTCTTAGTGGTTTCTGGAGGAGCAAAGCTTGTGCTGTCCTAGCTGCTAAATAGTAATCTTGTAAATGTGGTATTCCTACTCCACCTAGGCATCTGTGCCTGGTTAATGTATGAGATGCTATCCTAGCATTACCATCTCCTCTTAAGAATGAGATTAGTTCTGATTGTAGTTTCTGGAGCTCCAAGGAAGGGACCTTGATCGGCAGTGCTCTGAAGAGATACAAGATCCTCGGGAGCACATTCATTTTTATGGACGAAAGGCGCCCGTACCACGAGAAGGTCCCCTTCCTCCAGGATCTAAGATCTCGTCTAATAGATTGAAATAATGGGGTATAATTTAGCTTGTACAAACCATCGTGAGTGTCTGAGATTTTTGTCCCTAAGTAGGTGAGCGAACTCTTAGCCCATTTTATATTGAAGTTGATTTCTATCAGTTTTTTGGCATGGGGGGTTAGTTCTAGTGGTAAGGCTTCACATTTGTCAACATTTACCTTATAACCCGAAATCTCTGCAAAGTCTTGTAAGATCTGATAAAGGTTAGTCAGGGAGTTGAATAAGTCTGTCAGGGTCAATAAAACGTCATCCGCAAAAAGCGAAAGCTTATATTCTGATTTACGGATCATCACCCCTTTAATATCGTTTGCATTTCTAATGGCTGCTGCTAGTGGTTCCATGCATAAGGCGAACAGGATTGGTGAGAGGGGGCAACCCTGTCTTGTACCGTTCTTTATATCTATGGTCCTGGACATGTATCCTGCTGCACTGACCGTTGCTTTAGGGTTTGAATATATCCCCTTTAGTGCTTTCATGAATGATCCCTCAAAACCCATTGTGGTGAGTATCTGGAACATATAGGTCCAGTCTATGCGATCGAACGCCTTCTCCGCGTCCAGTGAAAGGAGCAGAGAAGGCGTTCCTTTCCTTTTCAGGTGGTCGGTTAGGTCTATGGTTCTACGCACGTTATCTGGGGCTTCCCTACCCTTAATAAAACCCACCTGGTCGGGATGGACCAGACGGGGTAGTAGCGTCTGGAGTCTATTTGCCAAGATTTTTGTCAAGATCTTGAGATCCTGATTGATCAACGATATGGGTCTATAGTTATTACACCACCTAGGGTCCTTTCCTGGTTTTGGGATGACTACAATCTTGGCTCGAAGTAAATCAATGGGAATATCGGAAGCCTGCATGATGTCATTGTATAATTTCTGTAGGTGGGTTATTAGGGGTACTTTAAATAACTTATAGTACTCGCTGGGCAGACCATCGAGGCCTGCCGCTTTGCCTGCTTTTAGTTCCTTTATGACATTGAGGATTTCTTGCACAGAAATCTCCGCATTAAGAATATCATTCTCCTCCGGGGTGATTGTAGGAAGGTTAGCTTGATTTAGGAATCTAACTAATAGTCTATGTGTCTTGTCAGTGTGATGTACTTTTTGCCCATCATATAATGATTCATAATAGTTTGCAAATATATTAGCTATTTCTTGGGGATTCGACGTCTGAGTCCCCTCCTGGGTATATAAATTGGTTATTGAGTATAATTTTGTTCTATTTCGAAGTTTATTAGCTAGATATCTATCCGGCTTATTAGAGTATAAAAAGTAGTTTGCTTTTAGTTTTTGGAGGGCTCTCATCGCCAAATCGTTTAAGATTTTTGACAGAAGTTTTCTTTTAGCTTGAAGGGTTCTAAATGTTATATTAGATAGCGTGTTTTTGTGTTGGGTTTCTAAGGTAGTGATCTCTGAGGGAAGTTGTTTAATGTTTCTGTTTGCTAGGGTGATGATCCTAGCGTTTTCCTTTATCAGAATCCCCCTAATAAAGGGCTTATGTGCAGCCCATGGGTTGAGTGAGTTAACGGTGGAATTAACATTTGTAGACCAGTATCCTTGCATTAATTTTCCTATCTCAGTATGAAATTGTTCATTGGGGAGTATGGAGGGGTCAAATGTCCAGGACTTCTGACGTTGATTATCAACTAGCCCTGTCATGGATAGTTGGACTATCGAATGGTCTGACCAGACACAGGGGTGGATATTAGAAGTGACAATATTCGGTATCAGAGTCTGACTAGTCCATATATAATCCAATTTTGTGTAGCTGTTGTGGGCATGTGAATAAAATGTATGGTCTGTTGTGTTACCAAATATTGTTTCCCATGTGTCCAGTAGGTTATGTTCTGACATTGATTCCCTTATAGATTTCACTATGGATAGTTGTCTAAGTTGTTTATTTGAGGGTTTAGTTATCGTCTTAGAATAGTGAGTGGAAATATTGATGTTAAAGTCTCCACCAAGTATTATTCTGGAGTGGGACCATTGTGTTAGCATGCGGGAGATCTGTCAAAAAAAGGTGTGTTGGCCTTCATTTGGGGCATATACGTTGCATAGTGTGATCTTCATACCTTGTGTGCGGCCCCTTACAATGAGAAACCTTCCCTCAGAATCTCTTATGACCTCATCAGTTTCGAATTGTAGGGAAGAATGCATAAGTATTGAGACCCCTCTTTTTTTCTGTTCTATTGTGGAGTGGAAATGGGTTGGATATTGTCGGTGCCAGTACTTGGGGATCAGGGTTTGTGTGAAGTGTGTCTCCTGGAGAAAGATGATCTTAGCTTTCAATTTTATATATTGGGTAAGGGCCATCTTACGTTTGATATTGGTGTTAAGGCCTCTCACATTGTGTGAGAGAATAATGAGGTCATTGGTCATAGGAGTTAAGTGTGTAACTATGACTTATGGTAACAGCCCTAAAAGTGAATGGTAGGTATTGTAGCAGTCGGCATTTATACTCTGTCTGACAAACATTTAAAGGCCACACAAACATGAGAACATAAATAAAAAATAAACTTATTAACATGTAAGACTTAAAATACAAAAAACTCATATAAAAATACAAAAAATTGAACATCTGACTAGATGTAGGGAGCTGCCATGACCGCCACCCCGAGGCGACAAGAGAGAGAAAGAGAGAGGGAAGAAGAAAAAAAGGATAGAATCAGCCCGGAGCAGCGGCCATGGGAGCGGAAGCAAATCAGCACATTTTCATAACAGACAATAGGAATACGACTTATGCCTAAGCATGTTGCATTTTTCTAATAAAAGTGGAACTTGTAGAAGCAAATGCTAAATATGGTAAACAAGACAAATCATCATAATTAAGGGTTTAATCACCCTGAGTCTGTGTGAAAGGTCTAAACTTGGCAGCTGTATGGGAGAAATATTACTTTCTGCAAGTCAAATCCAGGGAGGGGGGGAAGGGAAAAAAGAGAAGAAGATTAAGTTCATCAGATTATACTCATCTGATCAATAATTAGCTTCCATCTCGGATCTTGCAGTAGCAGCTTTCTTTCCACCTAGAGTCACCAGTCACTTTGGTCTTTTTTTCTGTACTGTGGTCCACTTGGTTCTTTTGTGGTTGTTTTCCCTGTTCGGGTTAGGAGCTTCTTCTGCATTTTGCTCAGAGAGCGGTAGATCTGGAGGTTCTAGATTCAGATAAGAACATGCTTCCGAAATATCTTGGCGTTTTCTGATTGTCAGCATTTTTTCTTCGTGTAGTATAATTAAGGCGAATGGAAAGCCCCACCTGTAGGGTATTTGATTTTTACGGAGCAGCAGGGTTAGGGGCTTCATGGAGTATCGTTTCTGAAGTGTTTGCATACATAGGTCCTGGAAGAATTGGATTACTGAGCCTTGGAACTTGAATGTTGCATTCTGCCTAGCCGCTGAGAGAATTGCTTCCTTGTCTGGAAAGCGTAGCAGCTTAACTATGACATCCCTTGGTGGTTGATCTCCCTTGGGCTTGGCCCTTAGGGCTCTATGTGCCCTTTCGATTTGAAAGTGATCTTCTTCTGTGTGGCCTGTAATGGCCTTGAATAGCTTTTGTAAGTAGCTTTGTAGATCCGTAGGTGCTATGGATTCCGGGATTCCCTTGAGTCTAATATTGCACCTTCTCGTGCGGTTTTCTATATCCTCCAATTTGTCTTGAAGCTCTTCTATTTCTTGCTTGTGATTCTGGACTTGTTGTGATACCTTGTCTGCTGTTTCATCTCTTAGGTTTTCATTCTCCTCCAGTGTATCTACCCTCATACCTAGCTCCTGTAAATCCTGTTTTAGTTCCGTTAGACTCTCAGTCATTGTTGTTTGTATGGAGTCTAGTTTTGTCCACATTTTTTCAAAATTCATGTTGATGTCTTGTTTAGACACTAGATCTCTCAAATCTGCTTTGGTGACCGGTGTAAGGTCGAGTGTACTAGATCCGCTAGTAAAGGATTGGTCTGATGAGATCGTTTTCTCCGATTCCGGCAGCTCTGTAGTCTTGTCCCCTTTAGAGGATTTGAAGAAGAGAGTGGTAGCTGTTTGTTTGCCTGTTAAACCAGTTTTCTTTACTTGTCTAGAAGACATTTTAAGTGTTTAGACTTTCAGTCTTGGCCTATCAGCTGAGGAGTGTGAAGTAGGATAAATCAGTCTTTTCCGGTATTATGAAAGCCCTTAGTTAAATATTGACCTCTGTGGCTAGTAATAATCTGCTATCAAAAGTGTTTTCAACCACTTAAAAGTTATTCATTACACGTTATCCAGAAACTTTTCTTGGGTTATGGTTGCTGAGAGTCTATATGTCCCGAAATGTAGTTTAAAGTTTGGTAATGCCTGACCCAGTTGCTCCTCTTGAAAATGCTTTTTCAGCACTGCATATCCTGTTTGTGTATATAGACTGTTTTTAATTGCGCACTGGATAGAGCATAAGTCTTCCTCCCTCTCTTCTTATTATTAAAGAAACAAAGTGAATATGACTGCTATCGAATAACTGTTGCAAACAACTTTGAGTCCTTTGTTATGGTTAAGATGTCGATGAGTGGGGGAGATATACTATATCGGCTTCGCGCCGCGATTGTTAGGGTCTGTAGCATCTATACTTTTACATACACTTTGTGACTGTTATGTTATTCTCTTATGCCGTGTAGTAGCTTGGCCCAAGTGGCAGTGTTAGCTCAGTGGTTTTAATTATAAACATCTCACCCAATCGTGTGTTGTTCATATGGTCTGTGTCATATCTCGGCTGTGAGACTGAAGAGCTGCAGCGCCATGTGGGAAGCAAGATGGCGCCAGCGCCATGTCCGTGGTGGCGGGATCTGTTGCTCTTGTGCTATCCAGAATTTCACCCTTTAAACATATTTTCGGCTCCAATCTGGCTTATCATTGAGACCTCTTCTGTCTCCCACGATGGAGTATGATAATTTTAGCTGTTTTCTGTAGTGCCGATAAGCCTCCGCTCATTTCCCCACACAGAGCTCCAAACTTATGCGGCCATCTCCGTCTCTAGCCAGGCCACGCCCCCCAAGTGATGGATTTTGTTTGTGCGGCCAACATCTTTTTTAGGGTGGATTCAGTGATGTAATGCTGTAGATGGGTAGCTGATTGTGCACTAGACTGGGAACCTTCATCTGGGAATTCTGGGTCACTTAGATCCCTTCCAGTGGGATCTGGATCTCTTGGCTGTTGAGAAAAGTGATCAAAGACAGTCTTTTTGACAGTTGCCGGAGTTCTAGGATGTCTTCTTGATGTATGCGGCATGCTGGATATATTTATAGCCCAACTTGATAGGAAACAAAGAGATCTGTCCGGTTCACTTAAGTATACAATAGTACAATTAACACTTCTAATCTATCTCGCTAATACCAATAAATGCCACTTAGTAATAAAAAGAGAGCGGGGCAGAACACAACCTCCCCAGTGGGGTTACTCTGTCATCATTCCAGAGAAGGAGTATTTCTGAGAAGTAACTTGGGTGAATGGGCTTGAATGGAGTGAAGGAGGGGCTGCCACTTAGGTAGGAGACCTGAAGTTAGGTAAAGACAATTGTGGAGGGGTGATGGGAGAGAGGAATAGAGAAGATGCCTGGGCAAACTAGACCCAGTCCAGGGTTGTATACAACTTTCAGGTGTAGTGTGAAGGTGTAGTGTAGTGTGAAGGTAATGTGAGGTAGGGAGAATAAATACAAGTAAATAAATTGGCGCTTATTGCTCCCTAAGCGCGCCACCTACTCCCCCATGGGGGAAAGGGGGTATATCCTGCTAGAAGGAGAAAAAGGTAGATGGAAGTGACCTACACAGACGGGCTGGGTAGGAGCGGGAGAGAGGAGAAGGCTGGGGACCTCACCCTGGACACACACACCAATGTAGGTAGCAATACAGCACTCTAAAAGTACCTAAGGGGATGTTTTAATTTGGGCAGGAATATACCAAAAGGGGTCAAACTTCAGCTTGGTAGCTTACATACATACAAAATAAGCGTTACTGTTACAATCACAGAGATTACCTAGGACCTGTCCCTCACCTCAGGGATTAAGGGGATACGACCCGAAGGAAGGTATAAGGAATATGACCTGCCCAGACAAGCTGGACAGGAGCGGAGAGGTGAGGGTTAGGTTTTACATCAAATTTACATAAGCAATGTACTGAAGAAATAATATTTCTGGTGACTGTGAGTAGTGTTTAATGAGTAGGTTTAACAGGCTACCTCTAATGCAGGGTCAGGATGACCTACTTGATGTAGATTATTTATAAGATAAACGTCCAGATAAAACAGTCCCTCACAGTCCTTACACTATGAGGATTTTTGAATATTAGCCCCTTGAAAATGAATATGAAATAAACAAAAATCCATTTAAAAATGCAAAACGGGTTAAAAGTAACACAAACCCAGTTAAGAGAAGTGAAAAGTTGTAATTATAATGAGGATATACAGTTCATAAAATTTGAAATCAATCAGCTGTTATTGTCAATAATTTATTTTATTGATGATTCACTGTTGACTAGGTTGAGCTTTCTAATTAGCAAGATCCTAAAATATGTCAACTTTATATTGAATTGAATAAAAATATTTTAAGTTTAAAAGGCTGTATTTTAAAAATTACAAAAATGTATAGTACCACAGGAATACAAAATTAGAAAATGTATTAAAAGTGAATCAAATAAACTACAACATTTCAGACAAACAAATCCACCATGTCTTCTAGTCTATTCTTCACCACATCCTTACTTGTCACTATCCATTTAACTCTCATAAATTGACATTTAGGTAGTGAATACTTCAATGATAGTGGATGCTCACTATCATAGTGTAACACATTTTTGCAATTGGTTGCAATGGGTCCCAATGTTGACCCTAC